>NC_092349.1:573140-650640 GCF_963676685.1 Mytilus edulis
CCCAAACATGTGACAATCTTGTACTTCCTTTTGGTTGGTAATTAGATAACCAGTTGAAACCGGTCTTCTCTAATACATATTGTGATTCGTAATATGCATACATGTAGAATGTGCATTCGAAATATAAAAAAAAAGTTAAATTAAATGTTTGAATGATTTATTGTAATAATATTTAATTTGTATGTAGTAGGTGTTATTCATTGTGTTGTTTGGGGAGTTTTAAGAATACAGGTGATCTGAATTTGTGCTTTTAGTCTATTGGTCAGTCTTCAGTTTAATTTATAGCAAATACAGATCTCAGTCATATTTATATTATTTCAGTATTATTAGTTTAGGAATGCAAATACAAGTTTCTTTATAGTTTGAATTGTACTTAGCTCTATCTTCACTGATCAAAAACATTTTCCTTAAGAGTATTTATTTTGCCACTGGTTGCTACATGAATGTTGAAATGGTAACCGAAAGACTGACAATGTTAACTTGAACTTTACGACAAAAGGTTATAATGTATGGTAAACTTTCTTATAGACAGACTGAGTGCTGACAAAAATGGCAAGGTGTTATGCATGTGTAAACTCTCAAAAATTAGATGTGATATTAAAGTGAATGTACAAAACAATATGTAACCAAGTATATGCAAATACATTGTTTACTCTGTATATTCGTTTTTGTCTTTGTATATATGGTGTAAATGTACATGCAGATATCAACATTATGCCTCATAGTGATCAAAACAACGGCTTGACAAATAAATTTCATTTCTTGGGGCACTTGATTTATTTATTAGCCTAAGTTGTAATTGGCTTTGAACTAGCTTTCAGTAAACGTAAGTACTATTGATGATTTCTGTGCTTTGTGGATATTGCTTTCATGTTTCATTCGTGCCTCGTAGACCTAAATAGTTTAGCCAATCGCAACAGATTTTTAAGTTTTATCTTGTGTTTTGCTGTCACAGCGTTGTCCAAGGTTAGAAGGTGGTCGTAATGTAGTTACGAATTTTAATTTCGATCGATTGATTGCTGGTTACTAAACATTAAACGGCAAATAGAAAAAAAACCATGGGGTATCCATCCTTAAGACAAAATCAGTACATGCACAGTAAAAAACACACAAAAGGTAAAGGAACAGCGCTTTGCATCTCAAAGTCACAGTGGGGCATTCAACACGGAGCAAAAAACTCTTACCTCATTCTGAGTTTAAGACGGCCCCTAGCATATAAATATAATAATCCATTGTAATAATACTGTTTTGACACCTTTACAAACATTCGAATTTATACTCGAATCTAAGCCTTGATAAAAATAAACAGTGCACATTTGTTGAATAAAATTGAGAATGGAAATGGAAAATGTGTCAAAGAGAATACAACCCGACCATAGAGCAAAAAAAAAAAAAACAGCCGAAGGACACCAATGGGTCTTCAGCATAGCGAGAAAATCCTGCACCCAGAATCGTGCTTCAGTTGTCTCCTTAACAAAATGTGTATTAGTTCAGTGAAAATGGACGTCATACTAAACTCCAGAACATATATATAAATGAACTCAAATGAGAATAAAAAAACACACAATGCCTTTTATAGTTGACTATGCAGTTAGGGCTTTGCTTATGTTAAAGGCCATACAGTCACCTATAGCTATTACTTTCTGTGTCATTTGGGGTCTTGTGAAGAATTTTTTCATTGGAAATCATAACACATCTTCCTTTTTTTTTAAATGTATTAGACAAACAAATGCTCGAGGCTCCTGACTTGAGACAGGCGCAAAGATGCGGCTAGATTAAACGTGTATGCACTTACCAAGCTTTTTCCTGAACGGAACGAGGTCTAAAACACGTATTTCTTTCAGGTTGGAGGAATGAAGTTGTAGATGTTTGATCACATGTTGGCCAAGGAATCCACTTCCACCCGTAACTAATACAACAGTAGAAGACATCTTGTCTGCAACAAATATTGAAAGCAAAATATATTTTTGTAGTTAAATTTAACGTACCTTGAGTGATTTAGTCAGCGCAGAAGCCGCTTGGAAACTATGACAATAAAATTTCTATTGTTTAAGATATTTAGTTTGATCTTATTCGGTATAAATATTGTATTCTATTTGTTTTAGTTATTGTAGTACCAGCGCATTTTTTTCGAACTCTGAGATATATTTTTTCCCACAGCAGCATTCTTATTTATTTTACATTATTTGAAATCTTTATTGCACAAATGAAGTATAGTGTATTTATTTTTTAAGATGCAATCGCAAACTAAACTATACTCATAAAGAATGAAATCTTTAACGAAATAAATGATAGTCAATTTTTTTTTAATCCCATTTCACGGGAAAAGTTTTAATTTAAATTTTAGAAGTAGATGCCTCCCCAAGAGTAACTTTGGCATCGGAAAATAGTAATAAATACTTCTACGATGGGCAGAAAAAAGGATCGTTCGTTTGAATGTGTTGGGTGTTTAATAGCGAACCCATGTCTGATCGAAATGGGGACGTTTAAGTAGAGTATCATCTTTTGGATGTTACACAACCATTGCAATGATCCTTTGGGGCCTTTTATATATCATGTTTCAAGGCAATATATGCTCCCCTATCCACAATGTTTTTCTGAGAAGTGACGGTTTTAAATTCCCGTTCTTCATCCCGATGTTCATAATCTATATTATAAGTTGTGAATGAATTATGGTCCTGAGTTTAAAATGAAATATTTGCCACTGAACATTTATCAAACAACAGTCAATTGATCCTTGAAAATATATTGTATTTTTAATATTTATTTAAATCTATTAATAAACATGTATAGAACATTCTGTATAGGATTACATAACAGCGACTAGTCACTTATGTAAATTCCTCTCTTACGTATAAATGTTTTACTGTTTTAATTTTTGTGTATGTATGATTCAATATATTTAAAGTCATCGTAATTGATTTACACTGTCACAATTTAAACCATATTCGAGACAAGAGACGTTATTTTTATTCATAAGGTTATGGATATGTACTTTTAAAAAATATTTATTCACTAATTGTTCTAATTGTTAATTAATAGCATGCAAAATTAACCAGTAAGAAATTAAAATTTAAAACATGATGGTAGAGAAATATATGTTTTTTTTAAATAGTGAAACTACATTAATCTTTTTAAAGACAACAATAAAACATATCTGTACATTTCAATTAAGATAAATAATTAAATTAGGCATGGTTAACAAGCTTAAGTGTTTTAAAAATATAGAAAACTTTACTAAGCGAGTGTTATTTAAGCCTAATAAAATAAATATTTCTTATGACGGCTAATCTAGAACATTTATTGAACATACTTGAATTGATAAAATATGAATATTTGTTCTCCATGTCCTACTGGGTAGACCCTGCTGCTTAACAAAAAGAGGCAAAAGATACCAAAAGGGCATTAAAGCTCTATCATTTTTTGACATTTCTATTTCAGAAGTTGTTATTGGTAACTTCTGGAGGAAAATGAAAAATTAAATTTATATCAAATTTTGATGTTAATAGACACAAGAAGATGTGGTAGGAGTGCCAATTGCAATGAGACAACTCTCCTTATAAAAGTAAGCCGTTTAGGTCAACACGGTGCCTTGGCTCACATCGAACAGCAAGCTATAAATGACTGAAAAAGTTACTAGTGTAAAACCATTCAAACGGGAAAATCAACGGTCTAATCTTTGTAAAAAAACGAGAAAGGAGAAACATGTATGAACGACATCAACAAACGAATACTACTGACCATCAGATTCCTGCAAAGGACAGGTGCAAACAACTGCATCGAGTTAAAACGTTTTAATGGGTACCAAACATTCACCCTTATCTAAAACTATAGTGTAACTTCACAACATAGAAAGACACACTATAAAATATCTATTGAAATAGCTTAACTCAATCAAAATACATATTAACACAAATGAACATATAACTCAACATGCAGACATCTTATACGTTCAGGTATTTCACATCCAAAATTTTATGGAAATATTCTTTATAAAGCACAAAAATGTCAGTATTCTCCTCAGAAACTAACAAAACCTTTAAATAGACTTATTAAAAGGGGATATAGTTACGATACTGTTGTCAGGTCATTAAAGATTGCATATTTTGGCTTTAACATTGATTCACTGATAGGGTCTTTGCATCGGAACTAAACACATTTATTTCTAAAAAAACAGTTGTTGGCATGACACGGGTTATGTTCTTCTCATATATTTTATGATAGTATGATACTAAACCCCTAACGGGAGGGATTGTACCTGATATTCATATGATGAAGACATAATCTTTCTATCAGTTTAATTGAGGTCTGGAGCTGGCATGTCAGTTAATTGCTAGTAGTCTGTTGTTATTTATGTATTATTGTCATTTTATTTATTTTCTTTTGTTACATCTTTTGACATCAGACTCGGACTTCTCTTGAACTGAATTTTAATGTGCGTATTGTTATTGTTTTACTTTTCTACATTGGCTAGAGGTATAGGGGGAGGGTTGAGATCTCATAAACATGTTTAACCCCGCCGCAATTTTGCGCCTGTCCCAAGTCAGGAGCCTCTGGCCTTTGTTAGTCTTGTATGATTTTAAATTTTAGTTTCTTGTGTATAATTCGGAGTTTAGTATGACGTCCATTATCACTGTACTATTATGCATATTTTAGGGGCCAGCTGAAGGACACCTACGGGTGCGGGAATTCTCGCTACATTGAAGACCCATTGGTTGCCTTCGGCTGTTGTTTGCTCTATGGTCGGGTGGTTGTCGCTTTGACATATTCACCATTTCCTTTCTCAATTTTATACACTGAACTAATAAATCTGTTCTATGATACAATGTTAATACAAAATCCATAAAATAAGGGATGCATTAAAGTAACAGTATCATACCGCTGTAAAATGTTAAACAATTTCAGAAAATAACAGTTAACAAGTAAATCTAGTAAATATCGGTGCAATTAAACAGTGAGCTATATTATGATGAGAAGGGTCTACTGGTACTTTTCTCTCAAATACATCTCTTGAGTATGGTACATGTACATGTATATCTCTCCAGAATATTTTTTCATTAAATCTATTCTATTCAATGAATTATGAAAATGTATAATGAAGGGTTCACACTTTCTCTTCGTTACAAACTACCCTACTTATTATATTAATTGCGGATTTTGTCTGTAAATATGTTAAGCTGTTTATTAATAAATCCTTAAAAAAAAAACTTTTTTTTTTACATAATCGAAAGGATAACATTTTGAGTTTTTTCTTAAAGTTGTAAAGATTCCAACGAATGGCCCCCTGTTGTCATTTTTGTATATATGCAATGTACAAACAGAAAAGAAACACAGGCACCACATATCGGATTATATTGTGATTATGCGGTATGGGTTTTGCTCATTGTTGAAGGTCGAACGGTTGGAAATTTGGTCATTGGTGGATCCAGAGATTTATCTCATTGGCAGTTATACCACATCTTCTTTTAGCAATTATACCACATCTTCTTATAGCAATTATACCCCATCTTCTTATGGCAGTTATACCACATCTTCTTATTTTGATAAATTTGAGAGGTATTTACATAAGTTTCTAACTGATAATAAATCGCAAATACTTACGAAGTTAGTTCAGTTCCAACGATAGAAAATCAGTACGAGTGCCTCTGCTTACAGAACTACTTATACCGTACCGTGAATTAGTATAAAACTGACAAATTTCAGTTTATTATTCAAAGATATAGGGTCCATCAGATAACGCCGATCATATCTTGTGCTCAATGGTTATTTGATAAATTCGGTTACATTGTACTGAATTCATCTATCAGAGGCTAGATGAAATAACTTTTACTACGTTAATTTTAATTATTATTGTATAAGGTGGAATTACTGATAACGAGTGTAAAGTTGTACTAAAACAATCTAGGATACAATAATCAGATTTATTATGTACTTTGTTTATTTTTGGATATATTTACTTATTATTAAACAGAATTAATAAAATCTATTTTTACCTAATATTATGTCCTGCTAAATAATTGTTTCAATCATTGATCCAATTGATGGCCCTAGCAAAATTTGACTTTGACCCTTTGACAAAAATATAAAAAAAAATCAGAAAACTTGAACAACACACTTTCCAAGAAAAAATTCATAAGACATATAGCAGTTTGACAAATACTAATTTTTATCATTGAGAAGCTTAATATTTCCTTTACAATGCAAGGTGGGTAAAACTAACAGCCGATTTTGCAGAGTTATCTCCCTGTAGTGTTATGTACCACCTTAATGAATTTTTCTCTCTAAATGCGTTGATGGAAAAATCAATGGCTTTTCATGATAGCAAACTCAACATGCACAATCTTTGGCTTTTTCCGGATTCATACAATCTTTGGCTTTTCCTGATGGCAAACTCAACATGCCATACAATCTTTGGCTTTTCCTGATGGCAAACTCAACATGCTATACAATCTTTGAATTTTGCTGATGGCAAACTCAACATGCCATACATTTCCTGATGGCACACTCAACATGCCATACAATCTTTGGCTTTTCCTGATTGCAAACTGGACATGCCATACAATCTTTGGCTTTTCCTGATGGCAAACTCAACATGCCATGCAATCTTTGGCTTTTCCTGATGGCATACTCAACATGCCACACAATCTTTGGCTTTTCCAGATGGCAAACTCAACATGCCATGCAATCTTCGGCTTTACCTGATTGCAAACTCAACATGCCATACAATATTTGGCTTTTCCTGATGGCAAACTCAACATGCCATACAATCTTTGGCTTTTCCTGATGGCAAACTCAACATGCCATACAATCTTTGGCTTTTTCTGATGGCAAACTCAACATGTCATGCAATCTTCGGCTTTACCTGATTGCAAACTCAATATGCCATACAATCTTTGGCTTTTCCTGATGGCAAACTCAACATGCCATACAATCTTTGGCTTTTCCTGATGGCAAACTCAACATGTAATGCAATCTTAGGCTTTACCTGATGGCAAACTCAACATGCCATACAATCTTTGGCTTTTACTGACGACAAACTCAACATGCCATGCAATCTTCGGCTTTACCTGATTAAAAACTCAACATGCCATACAATCTTTGGCTTTTCCTGATTGCAAACTCAACATGCCATACAATCTTTGGCTTTTCCTGATGCCAAACTCAACATGCCATACAATCTTTGGCTATTCCTGATGGCAAACCCAACATGCCATGCAATCTTCGGCTTTACCTGATTGCAAACTCAACATGCCATACAACCTTTGGCTTTTCCTGATGGCAAACTCAACATGCCATACAATCTTTGTCTTTTCCTGATAGCAAACTCAACATGCCATACAATTTTTGGCCTTTCCTGATGGCAAACTCAACATGCCACACAATCATTGGCTTTTCCTGTTGGCAAACTTAACATGCCATACAATCTTTGGTTTTTCCTGATGGCAAACTCAACATGCCACACAATCTTTAGCTTTTACTGATAGCAAACTCAACATGCCACACAATCTTTAGCTTTTACTGATGGCAAACTCAACATGCCACACAATCTTTAGCTTTTCCTGAAGACAAACTCAACATGCCATGCAATCTTCGGCTTTAACTGATGGCAAACTCAATGTAAGCTTGATATGAGATATCGATAGGTATAATATGTTGTGTCCTTGATGTTATATAATGTCATGAAATTGTGTTTCTTTATTATATACATTTTGTTGTAGTTCTGTCAGATATATTTTTGCCCTGCATTCACCCAAAAAAAAGTTGTACAAATAACAGGTATAACCATACGTGTTGTTTTAATTATGAGTTAAAGGAGATATGGGATATGTATAAATGAGACAGCGACCAAATGACACATGCCCCAAAAAAGTGTACCGTTTGGCCATTTATTTAAAACTCGAGTTTTGGTGGTGGTTCGTGTTGCTCAGTCTTTGGTTTTCCATTTTGTGTTTTTTTGTTTGTCTGTTGGGCTCTTTATTTTTTTTTTGGCACTGGTGTTATCACTTTATCTTTTATTTATGAGTTTGGATGTTCCTTTGGTATCCTTCATCTCTCTTTTATAACTAAGATGTTCGTATTGAACAAAACTAAGGGTAATGCATCGCTAGATTTCTTTGCATGATCAAATAAACATAACATTCAAAAATTGGCAATGATCTCACGTGCACGTTTTTTGTACAAAATAATTTACAACTTACGATGAAATACTACATGTATATATATAAAATCAATTAGTTTGAGACTGGTGATTTATTGATATTGAATGTTCTGATCACTACTTGTACATGTAGCAGGTCTTACACGTAAATCTTGATTGTTTTATGAGGGTGAAAAAAAAAACCAAAAATCACTTTCAATTAAGTTCTCGTCTGATGAATATCGAAATTACATCTTGAGGAAGAATGTAAGGATTCTCTTAGCTTGTTCATGACGAGGAGCACAATTATCATCAATACAAATATTGAATTTCTTCTGGGAAATATTGGCCGACCATAATAATCTTGCATACTATAGTACGTCAAACCATATTTCTGCCAAAAGCTTAGAATACATGTTTCTATGAGTGTCCAGCATTTCTGAAAACTTTCCGAAACTTTAATTTATAAAATTGAGAAAGGAAATGGTGAATATGTCAAAGCGACAACCACCCGACCATAGAGCAAACAACAGCCGAAGGCAACCAATGGGTCTTCAATGTAGCGAGAATTCCCGCACCCGTAGGTGTCCTTCAGCTGGCCCCTAAAATATGCATAATAGTACAGTGATAATGGACGTCATACTAAACTCCGAATTATACACAAGAAACTAAAATTTAAAATCATACAAGACTAACAAAGGCCAGAGGCTCCTGACTTGGGACAGGCGCAAAATTGCGGCGGGGTTAAACATGTTTATGAGATCTCAACCCTCCCCCTATACCTCTAGCCAATGTAGAAAAGTAAAACAATAACAATACGCACATTAAAATTCAGTTCAAGAGAAGTCCGAGTCTGATGTCAAAAGATGTAACAAAAGAAAATAAATAAAATGACAACAATACATATATAACAACAGACTACTAGCAGTTAACTGACATGCCAGCTCCAGACCTCAATTAAACTGATTGAAAGATTATGTCTTCATCATATGAATATCAGGTACAATCCCTCCCGTTAGGGGTTTAGTATCATACTATCATAAAATATATGAGAAGAACATAACCCGTGTCATGCCAACAACTGTTTTTTTAGAAATAAATGTGTTTAGTTCCGATGCAAAGACCCTATCAGTGAATCAATGTTAAAGCCAAAATATGCAATCTTTAATGACCTGACAACAGTATCGTTACTATATCCCCTTTTAATAAGTCTATTTAAAGGTTTTGTTAGTTTCTGAGGAGAATACTGACATTTTTGTGCTTTATAAAGAATATTTCCATAAAATTTTGGATGTGAAATACCTGAACGTATAAGATGTCTGCATGTTGAGTTATATTTACGAATTATTTCCTTATACCGGTGATAAAATTTAGTAAATGTTTTGACCAGTTTGTGATATCGAAAACCCTGGTGTAATAATTTTTCAGTAATACATAAATTTCTCTCGCTAAAATCTAATACATTGTTACATACACGAGCGAATCGTACAAGTTGAGATATATAAACACCATAAGATGGTGACAAGGGAACGTCACCATCTAAAAATGGATAATTAACAATAGGAAATGAAAAATCATCTCTTTTATCATAAATTTTTGTATTAAGCTTCCCGTTTATGATATAGATATCAAGATCGAGGAAAGGGCAGTGGTTATTGTTATCATTAGCTTTATTTAAAGTAAGTTCTACAGGATAAATTTCTTTAGTATACATACTGAAGTCGTCATTATTTAGAGCCAATATATCATCCAAATATCTAAAAGTATTGTTAAATTTTTGTATCAAATGTTGTTTTGATGGGTCTTTGCTAATTTTAGTCATAAATTGTAACTCATAACAATACAAAAACAGGTCCGCAATAAGTGGTGCACAGTTAGTCCCCATTGGAATTCCAATAACTTGACGATATACGGAATCTCCAAAGCGAACAAAAATGTTATCAAGTAAAAATTCAAGTGCATAAATAGTATCAAAGCATGTCCAATTGACATAGTTCTTTTGTTTATTGCTACTAAAAAATGATCTAAAAGAGTTTGAACATATGTACTCGCATTCCGACTTTTTAAATGCCCAGTTAATTAGGGATGTGAATTTTTTCTTAATAAGAATATGAGGCAAAGTGGTATATAGGGTAGAAAAATCAAAACTTTGAACAGATTCAAAATCACCAATATATGCATGCAATTTATCAAGTACTTCCAACGAGTTTTTGACACTCCAAAAGTAATTAATTCCACTATTTTCAAAGGCCTTATTTGAACAATTTATTATCAGGTTTTTTATTGTACCAAGTGTACTAGTAAGTAAAACAGACAATTTAGTAGTTGAACAATGGCTGGAAGATGAAATAAATCTATATTTGTAAGGTTTTTTGTGCAGCTTCGGAAGCCAGTACATAGTTGGGACTTTCATTGTGTTTGGTTCTGCTTGTAAAGAAGTAGCTAAAAGTTTATGTTTGTTACAGATGTCGTTTTCTGAAAATGAAGTCAGTTGGAATGTTGGTGAATTCGTGATTTCCTTTTGCAGAACCTCTATATAAAATTTACGTCAAACAATAATGATATTATTAGCAGCTTTATCAGCCGGGACAAAAACAAATTCCTTGGCTAGTTCTGTTAGTTTATTTTTGATACGCGAAATAGGGTTTTTATAGTTTTTGTTGAGGGTAAAATGTTCTTTAAAATGTTGTAATCGAATATCAACTATCTTCATTACTGAATTAAAAAAAGAGTCCAAAGATTTTTTGTCAGCTTTTTCCCGTTTTACCCATTTCAAACAGTAGGCGCGGAGTGAGTCGTTGATGATATTACGACACTCATTCCAGTTAACAGTTGACGGGGGACGATATTTAGGTCCTTTACTGAGGAATGATTTTAACTCTCGGTCGCGAACGATGTTAAGGTCTCCTGTTATAACATGGGAAATTGGTCCATAGGTGTATTCTGAATTACTGCAATTACACGACATAGGTGTATTTTCAGTGATATTTACATCTTTACACAATTGGCTATAATTAAACACATATTTTCGGGTAGATTTCTTGTAAATATAACAAATGAGAGGGAGTTCCGTATTATCAAAATATCCAGGAATTTGGTCTTTAACAGAATGGTCGTTAAAAATACCGGCAATATTTACAAAATCAAAACCTTTATTGACATACTTTATTTTAATAAAATGTTTTTTATGATCTTCAGGGCGATCAATTTTTGGAAACAGTTTAGAATAACAATATGCCATTATAATTTGGACAATTTCATACTTAGGACTGTAATATGAAATTGTGTTGCAATCCTCTAAAATTTTATTTAATTTATTTATAGGTAAAGAACAAAGCTTGGTTAACAGATAATGTCTGCCGTTGTTTTTTGAAATGGAAATTAGGTCCGAAATATTTGTATGGTTGGTCCGAAATTTTCTTTGATTGCGATTTTTTCTGCGTCCATGAGAACGATTTTTACGAACAGTTTTAGAAACTATATCCAAAATGTTAACAGAATCGGTTCTTGATATATTGCCAATTCCCATGATATTATCATTAAGACCGAGAGGGTAGACTGTCTGTAATTTTTTAATCCAATTTAATTCATTTATTTTTCGTGATCGTACAAACTTGGAATGAGATTCACCAGGCTGCTTATTTACTACTTCTAAAGGTTGAACTGTTAAATATTTAATAGGATGACTGTGCTTCTTAAGATGTTGATAAATGATACTTTTGAATTTATTGGGTCTTTTAAAACGATACAGGTGTTCTTGCGTGCGTTTAGATAAATATCGCCCAGTTTCACCTACGTACTGAATACCGCATCCCGGTTTGTTTCATGTGAGTAAATAAATAATACTGTTTGTTTTTCAAGTAATATCAGTTTCAAAATTTAGAGAAAATGTGCGACCATTAAATGTGGACCTTACTGTATTGTTGGTGGAAAGACGGGGACACGTAAGTCATTTTTTGGCATGACACTTATCGATAGAAGGGTAACCACGATTTTTATTGTTAAAAACGTTAGCTATTGTAGTATTTTTAGATAAGCGATTCTGAAGATTGAGACGTGTAGATACCCTTTGAACGAGTTTAGTATTTAATATTTTTCCATTTCTAAGCTTCATATTTGTTTTTTGGTATGTAGATTTATTACAAAGGAGCAAAGACTGGCGTCCAGAATATGAACCATCACACAGTAGATTAAATTGTGTAAAAATGATAAAACTGTTCGGCTCAAGACGTCAAATGCTTATTGTCATAAGTTACCCGACCAATTTAACAAAAGATAGGGTATATCAAGGTAGCGACTGACGTCTGACTAAATAGATGAATGGGGCTGAATATTAAAATACTACTTTTTGATAGATATTCCTAAAGTAATGAACATAGAGAAGTTCTCGCTCGGACACACACTCCATAATCTATTATGCACATTTGATTGAATATGTCCGACAAGCAAGCGATTGATTTTTCTTTAAAAAAAAAACCGAAAACAACACGTTAAATTTGGCTGAGAGAGTCGAACCCTTAGAATCTTTACAATCTCAAAACTTTTATACGAACAATTTCTAGAAAAGTTTCTAATAAGTCATGTCAGTAACGAGGTACTGACTACTGAGATGATGATACTCTCGGGAACGGTTAGATATCGACAAAGTGCTGTAACATTTTTCCTTTATTTTGTATAATTTTGGCAAATTATTCATTTATCTAAATAAGAGGATTTGTAAAATTCAATATCCCAGATGATTGTATCCCTGGGGAATATAATAAATAAATCATAAAGATTGGATTACATAACCCAGAGGATTGGAATGTACTAGTATATCACAGAGGATATGATAAATATCCCAAAGGATTTGGATAATAATCCCAGAGGCTTGCAATAAATACCACAAAGGATTCGATTTGGAATGAATATCCCAGAGCATTGTGACAAATATCCCAGAAAAATATGATAAATATCTTAAGAGGACTGGAATACATATCTGAGAGGACTGGAATAAATATCTAAGAGGACTGGAATAATTATCACAGAAGATTGGAATCAATATATCAGATGATTTGAATAAATATCCCATCTTATACAATAGATCTGTCCCTCTGATATCTGTCGTCCCTCTCTTATACAATTTACATTTCTACCAGGATACCAGACCATGTAAGTACTGTAAAATACATTTGATTGTACTTCCATGCTTGTCAGATAATAATTTTTTCAAGTCAAAAATCTAACAACAGATACAATTAAGTCTGCCTCATATATTGACTTACATCTCGAAATTGACATGAGGGTCGGTTGGAAACAAAGATTTTCGACAAAAGAGAGGATTTCAGCTTCCAAATTGTGAACTTTCCGTTTTTATGTAGCAACATTCCAGCATGGCCTGCATACGGAGTATATATTTCTCAATTGATACGATATTCCCGGGTTTGTATTTCCTATCATGATTTCCTTGATAGAGTGTTGCTGCTCACAAGGAAGCTAATAAATCAAGAGTTCCAAATACTGAAGTTAAATAATCCCTTTGTAAATTTTACGGACGTCATCGCGAGTTTTTTTTTTTACCGTTACGGAATAACCGTTTTACAGATGATATCGGATATGCTCCTGAAGCCGTAACTATCTGAGATCACCCCCCGTTTTTTTTTTGGGGGGGGGTCGTGTTGCTTAGTCTTTAGTTTTCTATGTTGTGTCTTGTGTACTATTTTTTGTCTGTTGTCTTTTTCAATTTTAGCCATGGCGTTGTCAGTTTATTTTCGATCTAAGAGTTTGACTGTCCCTCTGGTATTTTTCGCCCCTCTTTTATGGCTTGTAAAAGTTTTTTTTATAACTTTACATAATCAATCCTGAACTCCATTTAGTGAGCGATGTGTATAATATTGCGAAACGTTTGATGTTGAAAACCTGCAAATCTGAAACGTACTTACTTACTTACTGTCCTTGTACTTAATTTGCAACCTACAATTTAGTAATGAATGGAGAATGTGTCAAATGGACATAGAAGATGAGACCGCTTGCATAGAACGCTATAAATGATAATCATAACTGATAAAGTGAAGTCACAAATATTCGAGTTTGATCTGTGTTATGTTCTTAATAAGTATTGTGTACATGTATCAGTTTCGTAACAATTGGTTGAGGCAAACTAAAGCTAGAGAACGGAAACGAAAAAATCAAAAATTCAGTATTTTTTTTATTTATAAAGGACATACCATGAGAACGACAAAAGTGATCTACCCAAAATTGAACTTGATATCAGTTTTGCGGTAACTAGAATTGTTTATAAGTTTTACAATATTTGGTTGAGGCAAACTGAAGTTAGAGAACGGAGGAGAAAAAGTCAGTATTTTTTTTCAAAATATATAAAGAAACACATCCACAGAACGGCAAAAATAACGCCACCAAAGTTCGAACTTAATTTATGTTTTGTTGTAATAAGCATTGTGTGTAAGTTTAAACATTTGGTTAAGGGAAACGTAAGTTAGAGAACGAAAACATATTTTGGACGGACAGTTATATTTAACACTTAATGACCCTTCCAAAAGGGCGTATAAAGTTTCCGCTATTTTTTTCTTCAAAGTTCCAATACTACGTTTCTACTAACTTCTAAATTTAAAATATAGGTATACGTTTCCAGAATTTGTATATATTACTTGTCCGTAAATTTACCTAGTAAATTATAAATATTTTAATATATGTCAGATAAATTATTCATTTCGAATATTTATACAAAAAAGGTTCTGATCTTACTTGTATATCTACAATATTCTAGATTTAACCAGTTAACTCTTGAAAGGATTATTTAAACTTCATCGAGAAACCCAATGGAAATTATTTGTTTTAAATGTGTTCACCTTATCCGCAGACATGAATAAGAACTAAAAAAAAAAAGAGCCTAGGCTCCGTGTTGAAGACCGTATCTGACCTATAATGGTTTACTTTTATAAATTGTAACTTGGATGGAGAGTTGTTTCATCGGCACTCATACCACATCTTCCTATATTTAAAACTCAACATTCATTTTTATCACACGTCAAAATGGATCTGGTACATACAGAAACAAACAGTAAAAAAAATGCATAATCTATGACGGATTTCCATTTAGGTGTCAACCCCTGACCCCGAGGAAAAGTGAACAACGAATGGTGCCGAGTCTTTTCATGTCCACTAGTACTTAAACGACCAATTTAACGCTTGGTATTCTTACAATTTTGTCTTTGTCAATGGGCTATTAATTAAAACTGCAAACAACATCATACATAAAGATGAAACTTTATCTATTAAAGCAACGTTAGAAAATATGAAAAGGAGAAGATGGACTTCCTTGTTGAACAAAACACAAAACTTATAAACGGAGAATGTACTACTATGGACTTTGTAAGACGTCTTGGCTACACTGATTTATGAACTCGTGTCAAAATATATATGATTAGTGCTGACTTTTAAACATACATTTTCTTAGATTTTAACGATACATTTAAATTGCATGTTATGATGACCTATATTGACTTTATACATATTTTGATTTTTATAAATTAATTTTTATTATTACTTTTCTTTCGTTCAAAAGGTATTCCTTCATTTTTTTTCACGAAAACTAAGATGTTTTTCTTTCCGAAATTGTTATAATTTGACGGAAAAGTAAGGTATGTATTACCTAAAAATTTTTTCCCGTAAACGTTAAACGCTGTTCCAAAACGACAAGGTCAGAAAAAGAAGCCGAAAGTAATTTTACTTTATGAATCAAAACAATAGCGTAGGATGTGATTTGTGAAAAATTGCTAAGCATTATGAGTTTTGCTAAATGCTGTAGACCGTACTCGCCTAACTTAAGAATTCTCAATTTTCACCTATTTTGAGAGTTAATTCATCTTCGTTATTTCTAATAAAGATCAAAGTTTCAATTCTGTATTTGTTTTGTAGATGTAACCATACGTGCTATTTGATTCCACTATTGTTGTTTAATCCGTATTGATAAATTTTAAACATTTTGACTTGGATGGAGAGTTGTGTCATTGGCATTCATGCCACATTTTCTTATATCTATTTAACATGTTGAACCGACCTCAAAATTAAATGATCCGTTATTCTGTTATGAGGACTATCCAACATGCATTCATGTCGATACATTTATCGTTAGCATTGCACAAGTAATATTTTCTTTGACAGTCCGTGACGTTAAAATACTAAATCCCTGGGATGTGTTTTAATTGATGTTAGTCTCCGATGCATGACTGTTTATTTTTAATTGTTTTCTTGGCTTTTTACCAGCTGCTAGTAACTGCGAGTACTCTAAAATCGATTTTTCTTGTTGTGTTTCTCGTTTTTTTATATATAGATTAGACCGTTGGTTTTTCCGTTTGAAAGGTTTTATACTTGTCATTTTAGGGCCCTTTATAGCTTGCTGTTCGATGCGAGACAAGGCTCCGTGTTGAAGACCGTACTTTGACCTACATTGTATAAACATTTACAAATTGTGACTTGGATGGAGAGTTGTCTAATTGACACCCATACCACTACTTTTTATATCTAATTACACATCCTTAAAATTCGACTAACTGATGATTTATTTTCAGTTCTCAAAATTTTTAGAACAATTTGAAAATTGACTGTTTGTGCCTGTCCCAAGTCAGGAGCCTGTAATCAGTGGTTGTTTTTTGTTTATGCGTTACATATTTGTTTTTCGTTCTTTTTTCCATACTATGCAGTATGGGCTTTGCTCATTGTTGAAGGCCGTACGGTGACCTATAGTTGTTAATTTCTGTGTCATTTTGGTCTCTTGTGGACAGTTGTTACATTGGCAATTATACCACATCTTCTTTTTTATGTCATATATTTTTATTGTACATTTTAAAGGTTGACTTACAACAGATTTTACTTTTACTGGTGAAAACTTCATCTAATAATATATACTGTGAACGTTTGGGGGATATTTCAATATATTTAGCTTTGTTTTTCAAAATGTGTGCAATTTGGTACTCGTTGCAATGTGGGTACTTATTTTATAGTTGCTGGTTGGCTTCAACATTATTTGGGGTCTGGTAGAAAGGTTTCATTGACAATTATACCAATTTGACACAACTTTTTGGAATTTTGGTTCCGCAATGCTCATCAACTTTGTACTTGGTTGGCTTTATAACTATTGATCTGAGTGTCACTGATGAGTTTTATGTAGAAGAAAAGCGAGTCTAGCGTATTAAATTAGAAGAATGGTACCTTTGATAACGATACCACAACGTGACATCTTCTTATTTTCTTATCACATATAAAAAAAACTTCAACTATCTGACGACCCTCCCCCCTTTTTCCCTTAGCACAACGTTTTGGAATTTGGGTTCTCAATGCTCGTCAACTTTGTACTTGTTTGGCTTTATCTATTTTGATCTGAGCGTCACTGATGTCTGGCGTATTAAATTATATACCTTTGATACATGTAGCAGTTACTGTTAAACATTGACACCATTGAAAACAAACATTAAATTTATTCTACAAAAGCTGGAGGAGACTTCAATACTTAACACTGTTAATTATAAAACCTGCTAATTAATTACAAGATTATGCAAAACGAGGGTAAACAACCTGGGAAAATCAATTTAACACATATTGTAATTAAAAGCAATGACCTCTTTGCATATAAATCAAATTAGAAAAGAATCTTATTATGGAAATATCAATCTTGTGTCAATTTGTTAATATAACATGTAGTCACGATCAATCATGAATTCAGAAGGGGTTTTATTCTTATAAAAACATTTGTAATAATTTAATTCAGTGCATTATTTCATTAACAACTGACGATGAAGTTTAGTTACCTACTAGTCATCGTGGTATTTGCCATAGTGGGGATAGAGGCTGTTCCACCGAGGAAAGGTTAGTTAGATATACAAGTTATTGACCGCTAACAAATAATAGTTACATCAAAGTTAAACGTACGTGTACAATGTAAACACTTTGATTGAATTGGTTTTTATTTTTACGAATATCGTAGTAGGTATGTTTTCGCGAAAATAAATATACCCGAATACAAATGAATTTAAAATGGACGTGAAAACTTTTGGAAACTGTTTCTCCGAATTTACAACTGTACATGAACGTTTACAATTGAAAATAATCTTAATTTGTTCGAGATGTCTATCTTTATCATTTTTTTCTCCATTTGTACAAAATTGATTAAGCTTTCGCTGTTTTCTGTATATTCTACGAATTAATACTGCTTTTCCTTTTATCTATCCTAGAGAAATATTTCGTTACTGTATTTGGCAAACCCTTTTGGAATTTTAAGTCCTCGATACTCTTTAAATTCGTACTTTATTTGGTTGTTTAAACTGTTTGATTCGAGCGTCACTGATGAGTCTAGTGTAGACAAGAATATGCGTCTGGCGTGCACATTTTTGTTCCTGGTGGCCATGAATAAAAAATCAACTTTATAACATGGATATGTTTACTGAATTATAACTTTTCACGAGAATGTATGCGTGCGTTTTCTCAATGGATAAAAGCAAAAGTGATGGATTAATTCACTAAATCCGGTTTTATTTCTCCTGTATGTACAAATATTTCTAACCGGTAGTCTCACCAGCAATTTCATACTTTGATTAACATCAGGGCATTTCAAAATCGCAATAACTCTTAGTACAACCATTTCATACATGTACGTACGTTAACAATCCCACACCAGAACATTAACATGAATTTACAGTTGGCACAATAAAAAAATATTTTTAAATTTTCTTATTACCCTCCTTTCTATAACGTTTAATATATTTATAAATTTTCTGTATATCTTGAGAAAAACACTATAACACGTGTCACATTCACGCCATATAGACTACCTTAATAAGGATTACTTCAACCTTCCCCAAGACATGATCACCAGAGTAAACGAATTCAATCCAGTTCCAACTACTCAACCGCTTATTTTCAAACATAGGAATTGTAAATTGTTTCAGGCATTTTCTTATTAACAAAATGGTGAATTTAACCTGGTTTTGAAGCAAGCTAAACCACTCACGTGTATGACAGTCGCATCAAACTCCAATATATTACGACGATATGTGAACAAAACAAACAAGCTCTTCATATTGTTTAAAAGGTGTTGAATTTTCAAATAATTTGGACTCGGACATCATTGAAGAGACTTTTATTGTCGAAATGTAAATCTATTGCATCTGAATTGGTTCCATTAATGTTATTGGTCTGCATTGGTTATTAAATAACCAGAAACTAATCGTTGTTACATTTGAAAATCAACTATGCCGAATTAAATCTGCGAATGGGAAAATTAATATCTCTAAATTTTGATTTAGTAATTTTATTGCTATACCATGAGGGTTGGTCGTAGGGGTTCTGATCCCGAAATCCCGAGGTCCCGAATTTAAAGAAATTTAAATCCCGATATCCCGAAATTCGAAAAAGAATTCCCGGATCCCGGAAGGACCATCCCGGTGCTGCCCCCTCTACCATTATAGAGTATAATTTGGTTTTTGATCGTGTGATTACGTGGCCGTTTTTGTTGTGATTATTTGATTACCAGACCAAAAATTTCATGATTATTTGATTATTTGATTATACAAGACAAGTTAGTCAAATATATATAAAAACTGTTTATGTTATTTAAAAGAAAAAAATTATTGTGCGATTTCCTTGACACCCCCATGAGGGGCCTCATTATAATACATTGGACGATCATTGACAATTCTTGTACAAGGTACTTCCGGCACTGTCCAAACTTAACGAACGTACTGACAGCCTACTGAAATTTTTACATTAAAATTACATTCGAAAGAAAGTGTATGTCTGCTGATGAAAATGCCAGGTCTAAACCATACCTTTTTCAGTTATCTTTGATAATCTCAAATTTGTTGTTTTGTATATTTTATAAGTGACGTTGTACTATTTTCATTTATTTTGTTTTAGAATGTATGATTCAGCCGCAGTATGGGGATTGTTCTGGCGGAAGAGGCTTCTATTTTGACTCCATACTTGACGATTGTGTATATGGTTGTTGTTCCAACGGAGGTAACAGGTTCGCCACAGAAGACGAATGTGAAATAGCTTGTGAAGGCGAAGAGGAAGAAGAACCCGATAATGATATACCAGATATTGATGGACCCGACTTTGATGTACCAGAATACAATAGACATAATGGATATGCACAGAGCTACAGTTATAATGGAAACAACGGAAATAATGGCTACAATAGAAATAATGTCAACAATGTTAATACTGGCATCAATAGAAATACTGGCATCAATAGAAATAATGTAAACAGTAGAAATAATGTAAATAATGGCAACACAAGAAACCAAGTCGCAAATAGACTAGATGTATATGCCCAATTATACCGTTACTTTTTAAACAAAGCCAACACACGAAACCTTGTCAGCAACGGACCTAGTGCATCTGCACGAGCTTCCGCTTACAGTGTGAGCAATGGCAACAGACAAAACATTGGCAACAATGGAGCAAGTGCATCTGCACGAGCTTCCGCTTACAGTGTAAGCAATGGCAACAAACAAAACATTGGTAACAATGGAGCAGGTGCATCTGCACGAGCTTCCGCTTACAGTGTAAGCAATGGCAACAGACAAAACATTGGCAACAATGGAGCAAGTGCATCTGCACGAGCTTCCGCTTACAGTGTTAGCAATAGCAACACACAAAACATTGGCAACAATGGGCCAAGTGCATATAGAAAAGATGTCCGTTACACAATTAGTGGCAACACACAAACACTTGGAAGCAATGGACCCGTCGAAAACAGTCAAGTCTTCCGTTACAATGTAAACAATGCCAACACACAAAACAGTGGCAGTACACAAAACAGTGGCAGCACACAAAGCAGTGGCAAAAAACAAACCAAGGCCAAAAAATCTAAAAAAAGTAGCAGAAAAAACAAAAGAAAAAATAGCAAAAAACAAAACAAAGGCAGCAATGTACCCAAGTGCCTTAGTTGCAAATTTTAAAACCACTGAACACCAATGGTATTAAACAAACTAACTATACATCGGAAATAAACCGGTCTTGCTCAAATTTTGTCAGATTTTATTTTTTCAAATATAGTTTGTCGTTTTGTTTTTGGTCAATGTTTTTTATTTATTTTACAAAACACACTGATTGTTAAATATTTTATAAGTCTTATAAGAGGCATGACAAATTTCGATGATAAATTGACCGACAAACGACACTATAATCACGACCATTTTTCCCTAAAGTTTCAATACTACTTCAATCCATTTTAGATTCAGCTAATTCTATTGATTAATGTAAGATAACATTAGCAGGACGATATTAGATATGCAGAGAATGTAGCCCGTTAATTGATATTGCAGTTTGCATATGTATGGTTTTGTTTATTGTTGAAGGCCATACGGTGCCCTTTTGCGTCATTTGGTGGAGAGTTATCTCATTTGCAATCATAAAACATATTATTTTTTATATTAAAGTATGACACAAAATATCAGGTTTTTTTTATATATATATTTTAAAAACATTCAAGTAGGATAAGACCTTTCCTTACCCTAAATATGTTTACTAACAATAAAATTGAGAATGGAAATGGGGTGTGTGTCAAAGAGACAACAACCCGACCATAGAAGAACAGACAACAACAGAAGGTCAACAATAGGTCTTCAATGCAGCGGAGTCGTCCTTCAGCTGGCACCTTAACAATACATATACTAGTTCAGCGATAATGAACGCCATACTAAACTCCAAATTGTACACAAGAAACTAAAATTAAAAATAATACATGACTAACAAAGGCCAGAGGCTCCTGACTTGGGACAGGCGCAAACATGCGGCGGGGTTAAACATGTTTACGAGATCTCAACCCTCCCCATATTCCTCTAGCCAATGTAGAAAAGTAAACGCATAACAATAACATCTTTTAACAGCACACATTGCAGCAAAAAAATATGTTTGAGGAAAACTTTGGCTATTCTCTTAACATCGACGACAAAATCTAAAAAATATTAAAGTTGATAATTAAAGAAGTTGGTAGATTAAAGGCAAATGACAAGGACTAATAAGTATTGTAAAAAAGATTATACAAGCAAGACATATTTTGGAATGGATTAATAAGTTGTGTTTCTATATCAAAAACATGGCCGATATAATGTTTCTATATCCTAAACATGGCCGATGGTATGTTTCTATATGCAAAACATGGCCGATGGTATGTTACTACATCCAAAGCATGGCTGATGGTGTGTTTCTATATCAAAAGCTTGGCTGATGGTGTGCTTCTATATCATAAACATGGCCGATGGTATGTTACTACATCCAAAACATGGCCGATGGTGTGTTTCTATATCCAAAACATTAACGATGGTATGTTTCTTAATCCAAAACATGGCCAATAGTATGTTTCTAAATCCAAGACCTGGCGGTTGATATATTTCGATATCCAAAACGTGGCCGATGGTATAATTCGACATCCAAAACCAGGCAGATGGTTTGTTTCTATATTCAAAACTTGGCCGATGGTGTGTTTACATATCCAAAAACATGGCCGATGGTGTGTTTCTATATCCAAAACATGGCTGATCGTATGTTTCTATATTCAAAACATGGCCGATGGTGTACCCAATCTATTCACAACCTGTCATCTCAAATTTAAAACTGAAAGACCTTTTTATGCAACCTTTCCCTATTCATCCCTCCCTCCTTCTCCGAAAAAAATAAAAATAAATAGAATACTTAAATCAAAGAATGAATGACTTAATTAGCTTTTCACTATGTACAATTATTATATTACAAAATCGAAACCTGTACAAATTTTAAAATGTGGATACTTTCAACATTATCATAGCGTAATGCCAATTAGAACATTGACATATAATATATTCATGTAGTAGGAAAGAAATTCAAGATATACTTTCGAAAGTGGTGTTATAATTTTGAAATGCAAATGAGTTGTCCACGTGATGTAGACGAGTTTTATGTCAATTATTTTTCAATTCATTAAGATTCTTCACATGAGTAACGCATAACACTCCTAAGTTTTAAATTATGTTCCTACTTAAAACTGTTGCCCTATTTACAATTAATCAACTAAATATTTATCTCAAAGTACGAAATGAGGTCATGATAGATCACTTCTTCCGACATGTGTATGTCAGTTTAAGATACACAATAAATGTTTAGTTTCAATAAAAATTATAAATCAGTTTTAAGATTCAAAATGTTATGACATTAAACAGAAGGTTTGTGACAATTAAATATTCATGACAGGTTTTTGATCACCTAGTTAAAATTTTACTGCTAATTTCATATATGAAGTATGTTCGCTACTCCTGTTTTTACCTTTTTGTCCGATATTCGAAATCCTGGAGTTTAATCCATGTAGTGTCATTAGAAATTTGGTCCGTTTTCTTTTCATTTATTATACATACTAGTATATAGTTTTAAAAAAGCCATTTTTGAAAAACCTTATAAAATCCTTATTAGTTTTTAATAGGTTTTGAAAGAAAAAGGGTGCAAATGTTAAATGAACAATTGGTAGAGAATCAATCTCTGCCAAGTTGTGACGGGTGCCACATGTGGAGCAGGATCTGCCTACCCTCCCGAAACACCTGAGATCATCCTAGTGTTTGGTGGGGTTCGTGTTGCTTATTCTTTAGTTTCCTATGTTGTGTCATTTTTTTTCTATTGTTTTTCTGTTTGTCTTTTTCATTTTTAGCCAGGTATAGTCAGTTTATTTTCGATTTATGAGTTTGACTGTCCCTCTAGTATCTTTCGTCCCTCTTTTTCAATTAATTAATCTTAAAAACAATTTAAGTTTTTTTTTCTGCTTTTATAAGTTCCTTTATTTATATACAATCAATTTATAAGTCTTTTAAAAATCTTGATACTTAAAAAAATGAGCGATGTTCCTTAGTAATAAAATATATCCATAAAAGATTAGTTTGATATTGTTGGCCAAAAAAAAAAAGGTCTATGACGATGTCAGTCATTTTTGACTTATTTTGTAAACCCTTCTTTGCCTATCATATTGATATTGAAAATTTCTCTCTGAATCTCTGACTAATAATGTTCTCGATAAAAGGCCAAAATGACAACACATATACAAAATCACCACGAATAAGTCCAATCTAATTAAAAACCGATCTCTCATCGCTCCTGTTTCTGATATGTCGCGTGGGAGATCTAACGAAACCACCTTTGAGGTCACATGTGAGTGAACTAAAAGTCATGAATTTATAAATAATGCAAATGAGTTGACGACCTATTAATAAGCCAATCAAAAAAGTTTATGAATTATTATGACTGACGATTTCGTCGTAAATAAAATGAGTTACATCCCTTTGCCTTACGTTAAACTTCCAAGATCGTGGAAGACTCAATTTCATTGGTCGAAAAAGACACACCTACGAGGTCACTCACATGTAACCTCAAAGCGGGTTTCGTTAGATCTCCCACGCGACATATCAGAAACAGGAGCGATGAGAGATCGGTTTTTAATTAGATTGGAATAAGTCATAACTCAAGTAAGAAGTCGTCTGGTATTTTTGATGTAAATAGATAGCAGGTTTCGATATTCTTTATGTTTAACATGTTTGCCCTATCAGATTTTCTCTATTTGAAGTGGTCAACAAGATGATAAAGAAATGTTGCATTTTTGTAGCCATGTCAGCAAAGTTGTTTAAAGTGCATGGAAATAACTCTGTAAAATCAGCTATACGTTTTAATGACGTTGTGTTGTTAAGGAAATATTGAGCTTTTCAATGATCAAAATTGGTGTTTGTCAAACTGCTATATAACCAGTGTAATTTTTCTGATAAAATGGTTGGTTTTAATTTTGTGACTTTTTTTTTATTCAAAGGGTCAAAGTAAGTAGTTTGTAAAAAGTTTATGAAAATTAAACGAGCCAAATTTATTTTAGTGAAAGTGTTGGGTACCACCTTAAGGAATTAATATCTGATGTGCACTTTGTAAGTTAAAAAACCACTGTGTACCTGACCTGGTGCTCATTTGATTCAATCCCATATAACTCATAACCAAGGAACACGGGTATCGTCCTTTGATTTTCGTTGTCTACAAATATAATCCAAGGTGTGGACATTGATTTACTGGAGAAACAACTACCACATATATTTCCTGATGTTGCATACCCCCAAATAGCAAGTACCTTTACTGTTCAATGAACTAAAATTGTGTGTGAACCTTTCAGTTAAGAACTGGATGGTCGAGTTGAAAAAGGGAAAAATTGGTATGTCTAAAACTGTCAAACTGAATTCATGACCCTCTTGACATAAAATTGTCCATATTTGAGTTAGAGTGGCTGAATTATTTTCAATAATTTTGCTATAATTTGTTCCCAAAAGCAGTAAACCTTTTCCTAACATTTGTAAACATATTAGTGAATTACATAGTGTCTAAATGAAATTGACTACGAAATAAATGAATTCTCGAAACGAAAAAGTGCATTTGGTAAATACAATGTATAGAATATAAAACTTGGTAAGTTCCTTGATAGGTTTAACTGCATGAAAGTAACGGATGCGGATATGTACACTTATATTTGATTGAAATTCTGTAAAAAATGTAACTCGTGTGCATTTTAATGTCCATCAGGCTAATAAGCCGTTCTGAATTTGATTTAAGCAGACATGTATTCGTGTTTTAATGTTTGAGGATAAAGGATTTAAAAAAACAATGGGGAATGTGCCAAAGAGACAACAACCCGACCATAAAAAAAAAACAACAGCAGAAGGTCACCAACAGGTCTTCAATGTAGCGAGAAATTCCCGCACCCGGAGGCGTCCTTCAGCTGGCCCCTAAACAATATATATACTAGTTCAGTGATAATGAACGCCATACTAATTTCCGAATTGTACACAAGAAACTAAAATTAAAATAATACAAGACTAACAAAGGCCAGAGGCTCCTGACTTGGGACAGGCGCAAAAATGCGGCGGGGTTAAACATGTTTGTGAGATCTCAACCCTCCCCCTATACCTCTAGCCAATGTAGAAAAGTAAACGCATAACAATACGCACATTGAAATTCAGTCTAAGAGATGTCCGAGTCTGATGTCAGAAGATGTAACCAAAGAAAATAAACAAAATGACAATAATACATAAATAACAACAGACTACTAGCAGTTAACTGACATGCCAGTCTTCACTTAACTAAGGAATACTTAAATCGGAACCTTTCTCTAATTACCGTATGATATATACTAGCTCATCACATGTACTCATCCGTGTAAAAGTTTGTTATGATTATTAAAACTTATTGATCAATGCATGCTTTTATTTTAAAGAGCTGGGGTGAAATTGATATTGGTATGTAAAACAATTCAATAGAACGTAAACATAGTATAATAGTATAATGATGAACAATTGGCGCATATAAGACAACGCTTTTTCAGATTGATGTTTTGACGGATGAGCATTGGAAGCAAAATATTTCGGTAATCCAAGACTTTCCTCTACTTAATCTTTAATCACCTTTTAATGGATGTAATATTTTCTGGATACTACAATATGTTTTTAACAAAACATGATCAAGGTTTCAGTGGTGTTGCACAAAACTAAGGGTTGCATTGTAAGCAAATCCTTTTACAAAACAAATAATTTTACAAAACACTTTTATTTTCAATACAATGTTTAGTAATATTATTTCAGCTTATTATGCGCTGACATCTCCCTTTCCAGACCCCTTGTTTACA
Source organism: Mytilus edulis (assembly GCF_963676685.1). Taxonomy (NCBI): domain Eukaryota; kingdom Metazoa; phylum Mollusca; class Bivalvia; order Mytilida; family Mytilidae; genus Mytilus; species Mytilus edulis. Next base: position 599,948 of record NC_092349.1, read on the forward strand.
TTTACTTAAGGTTTGAAAAAAAAATCTATTTTGATGTGAAATTAACATTTTTATCACTTCCCTTTTACAACAACAAAAAAGGGGAGAGGGTAGATTTTTTTCCAGTAATCCATATACAAACTAGGACATTTTTCAAAAGTCCTACAATCTTTACTAAAACAAATTATAACAGTAAGTATATTCTCAACATCTTAACGTACTTGCAATATTTTCGAAACCGCAATATATCTCATTAAATATATAAGGAAATATAAAAAAAAAATTGATACGAGTAAGGTATCATAAATGCCTTATATAATCTTATATTAACTTCGAATTCCATGGGGTGTAGCAGTGGGGACTTCTGACTGTCGTAACAGTGACTCCATGAACAATCAACAGAACTTATTGTTTCAACAAAATGAACTCTGAGGTCCATGTCCAACCCTACCCCCTCCCTTTTATGAAAGAACTCCTCCTTTTGGTAGGTCTTAAAACTTTTCGATGATGTCCCTGTAAGTGAAAAAAAAAATTAGGGTATGCCCTACATCTTTAAAATAAAACTGAATTGAAAATTCAAATGACCCCCCCCCCCCCCTAAAAAAAAACCCACACACACCTGACATAAAAAAAAAATGTGGTTTTGCATGCCTTCTCTTCATTCCTTAATTCTGTTTTAACTTACGGTTACACATGATACCCGCGCGGTGTATTTTAAAAATTTAAAAATGGTGCACGTACAGAGTAAAGAAAAGAAAAATAGAACCATGAATTTAATGAGTATAAAAACTGAATACTTTTCGGTATACATGTATACACGAGATAAGGAAAATAGTTTATAACTACCCACTGTTATCTCTTGATTTGTTGATTATATATACGTGATTTGAAGAAAATTACGATGATTGTTTAAAATATTTAGCCATAAATTAAAGAATAATTAGTATTTTATTACTGATATAGTTATTAATCAATTTAAGTGTAGGTAACCTATTAATGTTCTGCAAAAAACGCATACTTTCGATTGATTTTTAACTATTTTTGAAAATTTAAGGAAGCTCTATAGGTACCTTAGACTTAAGTGTTATCTAGGCGTTTCCTTAGTATAAGGAGTTTTATGCATACCACTTAAGTTTTGTGGGCGGGACTTAAAACAACTACGATTTTAATTAGGAAATACTTAGTTTAAGATTTTTTATGCATACGGGCCCAGGATTATAATTTAATACGCCAGACGCGCGTTTCGTCTACATTAGACTCATCAGTGACGCTCAGATCAAAATAGTTATACAGCCAAACAAGTACAAAGTTGAGAAACTTTTCTAAAGATTCTGATTTCATAAATGATTTAAAAAAGTGTTATTGACATAAGTGAAATGAAAGGAACTTAACAATTTTCTATGTTTTTTTCATAAATGGTTGTTGCTCACAAAGAAGCTGTCAAACAAAGATTTCTAAGTGGCGAAAACTTGAAATCATTTCTTTAAATACTTTGCAGACGAATAAACCGAGTTGTGTTGGTTATCTGTTATGGAATATCTATTTTACAGATATGTCTGTTTGTCGTAATATCTTAAACAGAATAGTCCATATAAATACAAGAAAGGTAAAAGCTTATGTTTTCTTCTAGTTTGTAAATAAGTCTACATACGACGTTTTCTGTAATTAAACAATTGTCAAGAAACAGCAGAGAAACAAGATTATCAAAATCTGTAGTACATGCCTTTTTAATTCCACAAGATTCATTTTTTTTTTTAACAAAAAATTGAAATATTTTCCTTACCATTCCTTACTAAACTATGCGCCCTTCGATAGGGACAAACAAACACACTTGTTTTTATATTTTCTTTTTTGTCTTAATATGTAGGTTTCAATCTTGGTATATATTATGAGTTTATTTCTATATTGTGTTTTGTATTGCGTTGTTTGTCTTTTGATAGTTTTTAAAGTTTAGCCATGACCTTGTCAATTTGTTAATAAATAATGAATATCTCTTTGGTATCTTTCGTGCAAACTAAGTCCCAAATCTGAATGCCCTTTATCAATTTCATATCACCAGGACAGATAAGAAAGAAACTGGTGCATAAAAAGCAAAGACAACCGCCACAACATTTCGACATTTTAATGTTAATTAAGTATTGGAATATCAGTTATACATCAATATGATGTAAACAAGTTTTACATCAGATGACATTCAATTCATTGATAATTTTAAATAGTTATCAAAGGTACCAGGCTTAGAAATAAATACGCCAGAAGCATGTTTCGTCTACACAAGACTAAAGTTAGAATATCCCCAGAATACCCCAAGATCTAAACTATCCCTACATAATCAATTGCCTCATTTATAATTAATCAACCAAAATTAATTTTATAGTACGGAATATTTCATAATACATCACTTAACCTACATACATCTGTCAGTTTCAGATTTGTGAATTTCGAACAGCGGTATACTACTGTTGCATTGTTTATAATGTTATATGATACAAACAAGTTTTAAGTTAATTGAAAACTACGAAGCAGACTTAAAAAATTATTATTAAAACAAAGAAGTAATGAAAAACTGTAAGAAAGCATGCAAAAACGGAACTATTTATGACAGGTTTTTGCTTGCCTTATAAGACTTTTACAGTTAATTTTCTATATTAATAATAACATGAATAAATACCAAAAAGGTTGTTAGAGAAATGGTTTAATACATTTTGCACAGGTTACGTATATTGTTGTTTACCTTAAGGGAACAGTGCCGACGAAAATTATGTTCAACAATTCTCTTCTATCAGCAAGCAAATTGATGATAATTAAAAACCAATTGTTCAGAGAACAAACCAATTGTTCAGAGAACAATTGAAGGTCTTTCCACCAGTTAATATCTATTTTGATATTAAAATATAAAAAATCAGTCTGAAATGTCAGCTCATATGGCTTTATGATGTATAGATATGAATTTAAAGCAAAGGTCAAAATCTAGAACGTCAAATTAACCTATGACCTTGACCTCAATTTCAAGGTCACGAACTGAGGATTTCAAATCAAAAGACCATAGTCTCTAATATGTATGGTTACTAAGTTATATCACTTTAAACATAATTTAAGATATGATAGGGGCTAAAACTCCCATTCATTGTTTACGCACCCTTTCAACTAAAAGTATTTAGTTACAACATGTCGCAACTAACAACTTATACAAAATAATTTGTCGATATCTTATAAGGTTAATGAAAATGAGTGAAAATAAGACAAATTCAAAAATTAGAATATGACCTTGACCTTGATCTAATTTTCATTTTTTTGGACCAAGGACCTCAAATCAAAAGATCCTAGGTCTCTATCACTTATAGTGTTCCAGTTTAAAATACATTTTAAAATTTCAAATACAAAAAGGGAAATAACTCTCATATGGAGCGTTCACATTGCTTCGGTCGAAATTGGACAAATCATGCGAAGGATATAACGAGCAATTTTATGAAATAAATTTGTCGTAATCTTTTACGGTTGCGAAGGAGTTGTGGACACAAAGAAAACAGTGTTTGGGGAGATAACTATAAAGTACGTCCGGATAGGATGAGGACTTAATATCGGTTGTGTTCGTTGCACGTTAATAAACTCTCGCCTCAACCCTTATTGTACATGTTGTAGGTGAACTGTTGCAAACTGTATCACCTTGTCCAGTCCAAAATACCTTATTATTAGTGCAATCAGATTCAGATGATTGATAAAGTAGAAACGGTGACTCAAACTAGAATCTATGAAGCCTTATCGCTCGCCTGAATATACAAAAAACGTATGCATGTAGTCAACAGATAATTTAGCTTTTTGACCTATTTGACAATTTTGATGGTCATGTTTTACTTTTGGAATCCATTTTAAAAGAATTAAAGTTCTAGAAGTTACTGGCAAAAACATCAAATTTATAAATATTTTCATTGAAGAGCAATATTACATTTAAAAACAACAAAATCACCAAAACTTTATTAGAGTCTCACATATTTCAAACATTTGATATCAAACACATTATAATATTATCAGATCAATTTATAAATGAGCCACTCGAAAAAGAGTTATGAGAGACTGTGAAACACATAAAAAGCACATTTACATTACATATATCATATATCAATATATCTTAGCATAAAACACCTTACAAGTGACTAAACGTAAACAAGTCATTCATGAATAACAGATTAAAAAGTAAGGGTCCAGATTAAAAAAAAGCCTGATGTGCTCCCTAGTGACTAAGATAGTAGGAGTAAGGATTATGGTTTTAGTTAAAATGAGGAAAACCTAGTTGAAGAGATAAATTTTGAAAATGTTTCAGAATCTCAGTTATCTAATGATGTAATCAGTATAATTATTTAATGGAAAATAGATGAAATTAAACCCATTTTGGGCAAATGTATCCCATATGAGTCCTGAGGTTAAATTTTATTGGTCAAGATTAAATTCTTTAATTCTTGTTAATGAAATTTTATACAGAAAATAGGAAAGCTATGATGGAAGTATTATGATTCACATATTGTTCTTCTAGCTAGTTTTATAGGGTTCGTGTTGAACAAAGTTCATAACACAGTGACCGGTGATCATCTAGGTGTAAGAAAGAGTCTATCAAAAAATAAACAGATATTTTTGGTATAAAATGAGACAGGATGTAAAATTTTGGTGGCTCATAAAAACTGTGAAGGGATATAAAAATTAATTAAACGGTTCACCATGACTTATACAAATAGGAGGAGGATCAGTTCTTTTTGTGCAAAAAGCAGAGAGAGGAAAAGATGATAACAGAGAAAGTTGACAAAGAAGGGGGGAAAAGCTGCAGAAAGATAGTTAAAAGAGGTCTCACAGGAAGGAACCAGAACAGGTTGCAAAAAGGCAGATGACAGTACTTGGGAACTTGTATGTTGAGAGCAACATGGTATTTGGGAATGGGGTGGAGAAAAATCGGAGGGAAACTTTGAAGGTGCAAGAAAAGAAAAGAACACCAGAGGAGGAAAGAGGGATGAGAAAAAGAGGAAGAAGGAAGAAAAAGAGGTTGAGTAGGAGAGGGCAAGTAAGAAAGGAGATGTGAAACAGGAAGGAGTCCGTGCAAAAACAGAAATATATACTTTTCAATCTATCTCACGGAAGTTTCCCTGTGTGATCCGGAAGAAGATGCTTATTTGAAGGATAATATGTGTTTCAGTGGAGCATATTTCACCTCTGCCAAGAGATCACTGCACGACCAGCCCTATTCCTATACCAGCTACAACCATCTCTGATATAACCGTCCCCGATATTGATATCCCAGCTACAACCATCTCTGATATAACCGTCCCCGATATTGATATTCCAGCTACAACCATCTCTGATATGACCGTCCCCGATATTGATATCCAAGGTGCAACAATCCTTGATACTGATGTCCCTGTTTTTGAACTACCATAATTGAAACCCCTCCTCTCCACTAGTTTATATCTCCTTTTGTCAAACCTACTCACCAACCAAGGAACTCCTCTCGCCATTAGATTTGAGATAAACTGCCACTATACACACCCCTACCCCAGCGAAGAAGTTTAATTCGAAGCAGAGAAATTTCTTTTATAGGATCATGTGATAAACATTAGGGTGGATATTATATAAACATGTGTTTTTAACTGACTCCATTTTTCAGAAAACGACATCTGTTACAAACATAAACTTTTAGCTACCGCTTTACAAGCAGAACCAAAAACAATAAAAGTCCCAACTATGCATTGGCTTCCGAAGCTACACAAAATATCTACAGATTTATTTCGTCTTCAATCCATTGTTCCACTACTAAATTATCTATTCTTCTTACCAGTACACTTGGTACAATCAAAAACCTGATAATACATTGTTGAAATAAGGCCTTCGAAAATAGTGGAATTAATTACTTTTGTTGTGTCAAAAACTCGTGGGAAGTACTTGATAAATTGCATGCTTATATTAGTGATTTTGAATCTGTTCAAAGTTTTGATTTTTCTACCCTATTAACCGCACTGCCTCACATTCTCATTAAGAAAAAATTCACACACCTAAGTAAATGGGCATTTAAAAAGTCAGAATGTGAATATATATATGTTCAAACTCTTTGGTAAATTTTAAGTAGCAATAAACAAAAAAAACTGTCAATTGGACATGCTGTGATACTATGTCTGCACTTGAATTTTCACTAGATAACATTTTTGTTCGCTTTGGAGATTCCTTATATTACCAGATCGGAATTCCAATGGGGACTAACTGTGCACCACTTATTGTGGACCTGTTTTTATAAAGCTATGAGTTACAATTTATGACAAAAATCAGCAAAGACCCATCGAAACAATATCTGATACACAAATTTAATAATACTTTTAGATATGTGGATGATATTTTGGCTCTCAATAATGACGACTTCAGTATGTATACTAAAGACATTTTATCCTGTTGAACATATCATTAACGGAAAGCTTAATACTAAAATTTATGATAAAAGAGATTATTTCTTATTTCCTATCGTTAATTATCCATTTTTGATGGTGACGTTCCCTTGTCACCATCTTACGGTGTTTATATATCTCAACTTGTACGATTCGTTCGTGAATGTAACAATGTTTTAGATTTTAACGAGAGAAATTTATGTATTACTGAAAAATTATTACACCAAGGTTTTCGATATCACAAACTAGTCAACAAATTTACTAAATTTTTTTCATCGGTATAAGGACATCATTCGTAATTATAGCTCAACATCGAGACTCTTTATACGTTCAGGTATTTCACATCCAATATATTTTGTAAATATTCCTTATAAAGCACAAAAATGTCAGTATTCACCTCAGAAGCTAACAAAACCTTTAAATAGACTTATTAAGAAGGGATATAGTTACGACACTGTTGTCAGGTCATTAAAGATTGCATATTTTGGCGTTAATATTGATTCACTTATAGGGTCTTTGCATCGGAACTAACACATTTATTTAAAAACCAGTTATTGGCATGACAAGGGTTATGTTCTTCTCATATATGTTACGATGGTATGATACTAAACGCCTCATGGGAAGGATTGAGCCTGATATTCATATGATGAAGACATAATCTTTCAATCAGTAATTTGAAGTCTGGAGCTGGCATGTGAGTTAACTGCTAGTAGTCTGATATTATTTATGTATTAATGTCATTTCGTTTATTTTCTTTGGTAACATCTTCTGACATCAGACTCGGACTTCTCTTGAACTGAATTTTAATGTGCGTATTTTTATGCGTTTACTTTTCTGCATTGGCTAGAAGTAAAGGGGGAGGGTCGAGATCTCATAAACATGTTGAATCCCGCCGCGTTTTGCGCGTGTCCCAAGTCAGGAGCCTCTGGCCTTTGTTAATCTTGTATTATTTTTAATTTTAGTTTCTTGTGTACAATTTGGAGTTAAGTATGGCGTTCATTATCACTGAACTAGTATATATATTTGTTAAGGGGCCAGCTGAAGGATGCCTCCGGGTGCGGGAATTGTATTGTATGTTCATAATAGATGATGTTGAAATGTTTTTATCTTAGTAGCTTATTTATTTTCTTAATGAAATAACTTGTGTTTTAGCCGTAATCATCCAAATCTCAGCAGTGCCAGTGTTTTCTTCTTCTCGTTACATTGTGTCAGATATGTGATCAATGAAACGATTTCACCCTTTTTACGCGTACCTAGTAATAGGTTAAATTGATAAGGAGGCTTGATCGAACATAATTTTCATGGATCCTTTGATATGGTGTATTGTTGAAATGATAAACCAAGTCAGGGGTAAATTTCAGATTCACTTTATGTAACATCTATAGAATCAAATATTTACAATTAGTCGTTAATAACATCAACGGTACCAATTTCCCTGCACCAGATGCGCATTTCGACAATACATGTCTCTTCAGTGATGCTCGTGGCCAAAATATTTGAAATCCAAAGCTTATATAAAAGATGAAGAGCTTTAATCCAAAAGGTTCAAAAATTATAGCCAAATCCGCGAAAGGAATCAGAGCTATACACGAAGGATATACATTCCTTAATTTATAATAATTTCTACAAAATCAAAAATGGAGGAAGACACCTGAGCAACCTTAATAGAAAGAAAGTAAATATTATCCTCCTTTGCTTGGTCGAAATAAGCTAACTAGCTTATAAAAAAATAAACATGTTGTTTTCCCTTAGACTTTAAAGCCTTGTTCACTAATATATGAAAACATGCACAGAAATAGCTATGGCTGGATGCGAACATGTCGGTACCACCAATAATGTTATAGTTCAAAAAACACTTCATTGTATTACATTATAAAATTCAAAGTATTATTAACAATGCATTTTAAAAATGAAACAGGAGGATACTGTTTTACGTAAATGATACCATGACAACATTACTGTTTACACATAACTGCTTGCATTTCCTATAGTGATTTTATTGATAGAGTGTTGCTTCTCACAAGGAAGCTATTAAACCAAGAGTTCCAAATGTTGAAGTTGAAATCATTCCGTCGTAAATAGTTATCAAAGGACTTTAATTTAGTACGCCAAACGCGCGTTTAGTCTACATACGACTCATCAATGACAATCATATCAAACTATTTATAAAGCCAAACAAGTAAAAAATTGAAGAGCATTGAGGATCCAAAATTCCAAAAACGTATTTGATTTCAACAAAAGAAATCTCTGTTACTTAAAAAATTAATAAATAATAGATTTCTTGTGTTGAAATCAAATACGTTCTTATATACACGAGCAAGGGAACGCCAGCATTTACAGGTAGATAATTAACAAAAGGAAATGAAAATTCAACTCTTTTGTCATATATGTTATAAAGTTTCCCCTTCAAAATAAACGCATCAGATATAAATATCAAGATCCAGGAAAGGGTAGTGTTCATTGATTGTGTTAGCTTTATTTTAAGTCAGTTGAGTAGGTTAAATCTCTCAAATGTACATACAGAAGTCGTCATTTTTGAGAGCCAATATATCATCTACACATCTGAACAAAATTGAATCAGATGTTGTTTCTTTGCTGATTTTATGTTTTACACAATAATACCGCAATTCTCATTAAGTTTTAAAGCGTTTTTAAACTGTTTATCAGAATGTAACAAAATGACAAAAAATAACTTGTTTATTCCTTCATATTTTTATACATTTTCTGAAAGAAGGGAGCTAACTCAAATAATTAACTTTATTCAACTAATAATTTGGATTGGATTTTTATTTCTGACACAGCATACATTTCAGAAAAGAATTAATGAGTTTTATTATTTATATTATAATTCAATATACAAAATTAGAATCTACATATTAAATAGAAAAATAATAAGGAAAGTCCCTTACCAAATGGCAAAATCAAAAAGAAAACACATACAATCCACGAAAATTTGCACACATTTAATACAAGAATACACATATTTGCCATAGTAAAACAACGGGATGTTTAAGTACATTGCGACGTCATGTATGTATCAAAGAAACATAAAAAAGGCATTTAAACAAAGCACAAAAGCAAAATGAAAAACAAGAATACAATAATGTTTTACAATAGCACAATAACGGGATGTATCAGTACAGAGCAATGTCATATGTATCGAAGAAAAACCAAAAGGCATTAAAGCAAACCACATTAGCAAAAATGAAAGACAACTATACGAGAATTATAAAAAGAAAATCACAGGATGTACAAGTACCGATCGAAATGGATATCAATAAAATCAGTTGAAGTAATATTATAAAGACAAAAAATAGTATAACACGTTATTGAGATGATCAACAACGTCAGTACCCAGAATCTATATCAAGACTATCGTTTACTATTTCTGAAGTTGATACGGAGTATTTATCAACAAAGTCTTGGTACCTTCCGATAAACTTCTTTTTTTTATTATAGAAAAATGACTAGACATTCTTTGACATTACCCTTAGTTCCACCATGTTTTGTTCAGACACTGGTAACGTTTAACAAAAGTCCATGTAGGAGCCACAAGTTCTTGAATACCGAATAATTTGGGAAATGTATATCACATATGCAGGTGAAGTTTTTATATTACTACTACGTGTAAGGTGGGGGAAATTGATAATTTCAAAATAAAAATCGTCTCGTTTTTCATAGATTCTTGTAAGGAAGCCGTGTCTGGTGTTTCATTATTTTCAAGTTCTGGGGGATATATTAATGGAATCAAATCAGAAACATTTTGATTTTTAGTGGACAGAACATTATCAATATGTCTGAAAGTGAAATTAAATGGCATCGTTTTTTAAATCTTCATGTCTTTGAGGAGTTTTAAGAACTCCGATTCATATGAAAATAAGAAGCGTCAGGAAGGAGAGACGCACGGTTTGTTCACATAGTAAAGCCGACAATTTGTTGAAAACGTCTACTATTAAATTATTCAAATATGTTGTCAATAAGAAACTCATACTGATCAGAACCTCATACTGATCACCTGTTCTTCTGTGTAGCAGGTTTTACCTTTTTGTTCACAATTAACAAAATGTACCGTATGGTATCACAAAGTAAAAATAAAATAAAATAAGGCGTGTGCTTACGTTTTTATGGTGAACAGCTGTGTGGATTATTTCTTATAGACAATTTTAGAAAAAAAAGATAGAGATTTAAATAGAATCCACAAATGGTTCATACCACTACGCGAGTTCACAGTTTCGCTGTATTTTTGAAGAACCTCTTTCACTGCGGACAGAATTTTGGTTTAATCAAATGGACAATTATTAAGTCGAACATTCAGGTGAGACGGCACTGTTCCGATGTTTGTACGGTATTTTTTGAAACTTGGGTATCAAATTCAAACAAGGTAAGCCCTCCGATTAGTTGTTTAATGTAATGATCATTAAAGCCATGAAGGACTTGATGATTCGCCAAAATCTCATTCTTGTCAAATGATACGTCTTTGTATGAGGAATTACACGAGTGCTCATTTATTCCTTATTCATTTACAAGACACTCGTAGTAGTACGATTTACATACAGAGACATTATTTACAGGAACAACAACATTCATATTATGAAGAGATGACCGACATTTCACGTTCCCTTTGTCTTTGAAAATATACTCTGGACGAACATTCAACATTTTTATTTTTTATCAGAGACCTCATTGTTTTCACCAATTTTGACAGAGTCCAGTTCAACTTCTCGTTTAAATCATAGCTCTGGTGTAGTCCTCAATGGAATCCATATTTATTTTGAAGTTATGTTTCCAATTGATGTATTGGGGTTCTCTAAACTTAAGGACCATGATAGATCACCTACTGAGAATTTCATGTTGAATTATGTTTAGATCCCCGGCCAGAGGGCTTTAATGACAAGGCGAGAGGAAGCAGTCACATATTAGAGGGTATGTATGTATTGTTCTAAATTAAGGTCCTGCAATGCTTGTTTACAATTAAATGTTTTGGGTGCAATGGTTTTGGTTAAGATATATGATATAGTAGGAACAGACTTTTTTTAATATAAACTAAACTTTAAATGTAACATTTAAATGTAGAACGTAAATGATGTTAATTGCATCAATTCCTCTATTGTTAAAGTTAAGAGAAATGAATGTCCTTTTTTCCCCCCGTGTTAAGTTTCCAATATAACTTTAATCCTATTTATTTATATTGTAGTTCTGTAATGTTGTGTTGTCATTTTAATGTTATATTTCACATGGCCATAAAAGAGGGAGGTTTGGCATGCCAGAAAACCTGGTTCAACCCACCATTTTTTCCTTTAAAAATGTCCTGTACCAAGTCAGGAATATGGCCATTGTTATATTATAGTTCGTTTCTGTGTGCGTTACATTTTAACGTTGTGTTTCCGTTGTGTCGTTTGTTTTCTCTTATTTTTGAGTGTGATTTCAGCTTTCCAATTGTGAACTTTCCATTTATAAGTAGCAACATTCCAGCAGCACCTGCAAATGGGGTATACATATCTCTCAATTGATACGATATTCCCGTGCCTGCATTTCCTATCATAATTTTCTTGTTAGAGGGTTGCTGGTTACGAGAAAGCTATTAAAGCAAGAATTTCAATTGGTGAAGTTGAAATCATCCCTTCGTAAATTTTACGGACGTCATCACGAGTTGGTTGACCGTTATGGGATAACCGTTTCACAAATGCATGATATCAGATATGTTCCTTACGTCGTAACTACAATCCCCTTCCCTTTCATAAATGTGACTTACCGAATTAGACTATTTACCGAATTTGTTATAAAAGAGGGACGAAAGATACCAAAGGGACAGTCAAACTCATAAATCTAAAACTAACTGACAACGCCATGGCTAAAAACGAAAAAGACAGACAGAAAAACAATAGTAAACATGACACAACATAGAAAACTAAAAAATAAACAACACGAACCCCACCAAAACTCAGGTGCTCCGGAAGGGTAAGCAGATCCTGCTCCACATGTGGCAACCGTCGTGTTTCTTATGTGATTACAAAATTTTAATCTGGTAAATATTCTAATTCGGTAGGTCACATTCATGAAAAGGAAGGGAATTGTAGTTACGACGTAAGGAACATATCCGATATCATTTGTGAAACGGTTATTCCATAACGGTCAACCAACTCGTGATGGCGTCCGTAATATTTACGAAGGGATGATTTCAACTTCACCATTTGGAACTCTTGGTTTAATAGCTTCCTTGTGAGCAGCAACCCTCTATCAAGAACATCATGATAGGAAATGTAAGCACGGGAATATCGTATCAATTGGGAGATATATACTCGTATGCAGGTGCTGCTGGAATGTTGCTACTTAGAAATGGAAAGTTCACAATTGGAAAGCTGAAATCATCTCTTTTGTCGTAAAGTTTTGTTTTCAACCGACCCTCATTGTCAATTTCTAGATGTAAGTCAAGATATGAAACCGACTTAACTGTATCTGTAGTATCCTTTATCTCTAGTTCGATGGGATAGATGCGTTCCACATAGTCACCAAATTTTGAATTGTTTAGTGAAAGAACATCATCTATATAGAGGAAAGTAGAGTTAAAGGATTTTGCTAACTTCTTATCTTTCTTCCTAAGAAGTTTCTGCATGAAGTCAGCCTCTTAATAATAAAGAAACAAGTCGGCAAGTAGAGGGGCACAGTTTGTTCCCATTGGAATGCCGACAGTCTGTTGAAAAACACGTCCTTCGAACGTAACAAATATGTTGTCAATCAAGAAATCAAGCATCTTGATAATATCAGTTTCAAAGAATTTTTTGTTTGAATCAGAGTGATTCTTTACAAAGTAGGATTTATCCCTCCCTAAGACAAGATACTTGTATCTACGTATAACATAAGCAACACGACAGGTGACACATGTGGAACAGGATTTGCTTACACTTCCGGAGCACATTAAATCACCCCTAGTTTTTATAATGGGGTTCTTGTTGCTTATTCTTTAGTTTTCTATGTTGTGTGTGCTTCTGTTTGTCTTTTTCCTTTTTAGCCATGGAATTGTCGGTTTATTTTCGATTTATGAGTTTGACTGTCCCTTTGGTATCTTTCGTTTCTCTTTTACACGATTCAATTTTATAATATTAAATAGGAATTGTTAGCATATAGGGTAAAAAAATGAAAAGTTTGTTAGAATTAATTTAAGAAATAGACCGAGATTTAAAAAAGTCCAGTAGTTATGTAGAGTTTCTTAGAATCCTAAATGTTTTATTTATTTCAGAATTTCCCTATTGTGACGTCATGAAAAAAAGCGACCATGCCCGACGATGTCGCATATTAAGAACATAAGTTTTTGAAAATCTTTGAAAAGGATAAAAATCATCAGAGACACAACAGATTCCGACACCATAACTCGTGTATTACGATATTTCTTCACTCTTGACAGTACAATTTTAATATTTAAAAAGCTCGGCAAGCTTCGCGCTTTAAATATTAATATTTAAATGTCTCGAGTGAAGAAATATTGTAATCCACTTGTTGCAGTGTAGGAATCTATATATATAACAAGGCCTAAAATCCAAATGATTAAATACTGCATCGCCAACATACAAAGTATTAATAAGTATTAATTGATAGATGCTTTTGTGCTTTTTGGTAAATGATTGGTTTTTTTTAAAGATTGTTACACAGTGATGCCTGATATACCCATATTTTTACTATTTATTTATTATATCTGTTTTGTTCACGCATCGTTGTTAATATAACAGAATTTGATGCGACAGTCATACAAGTGAGAGATTTAGCGCTGTAAAACTAGGTTTATGCGCCTGTTACAAGTCAGGAGCCTCTGGCCTTTGTTTGTCTTGCATTATTTTTAAATTAAGTTTCTTGTGTACAATTTCAAGTTTAGTATGGCGTTCATGAACTGAAATAGTATATATATTTGTTAAGGGGCTAGCTGAAGGACTCCTCCGGGTGCGGGAATTTCTCGCTGCATTGAAGACCTGTTGGTTACCTTCTGCTGTTGTCTGTTTTATGGTCGGGTTGTAGTCTCTTTGGCACATTCGTTATTTCTATTCTCAATTTCATTTTCTAAAAACATCTATACTATTAAACGAGAAGACCTCATTTTGTGTGTCGCTTCTCTTCCTCCCACAATAAATTAATCATCATGCCTCTGTGTCCTATAGGTACCGTGCATAGTCGCATTTGTCATCTATTCTTAATATGACTATTCAGTTTGGGCTAATTTGAGAGAAAAACGAAAAAAAAAGGAGTCCGGATAATGATTCCGTATTCAAACCGACTTTTAAGTCAGATATGACTTCCGGTTTTAACATTGAGAACCAATCGTATGATAGATAACACAAATGAAAAATAAATAAGCCATATAGTGGTTTTTAGATCGTAAGAACCACTACTATTATATCTCGGTTTAAGCTTGCACATAATTTTCATAAGTACTTTTCGCGTTTATCTGCATGTATACTATGATTAATATACTACTAATATATATAGAGACTGTCTATATAATATAGCAGTGATCCCAATGGAGAAGAAACTTAGAACTAATAGTTAAAAGAAAATTTAATACACTTTTTATGTATAATATAGATACGTATGTTCATAGTATACAGAAACGCGAAAATAATGGAATAGAACAGAAAACAAAATAAAAAAGGACTTTGAAAAAAAGAGAGAGTTCTTGAAAATATTGTCCTGTCTCCATGTAACTATAGGAGTTTTGATATCATTTCTTAAACTCTCCAGACATAAAATCTTTTACAAAATTTCTTCCTAAAATAGTTAACATACTTTCAACTAAGCTTATAATACCCGTCATTTTGCTTTTAAGTCAAACCGGATTTCCGGATTTTAACTTGCACATGATGAAAGAGTATTCGGGGACAGGACAATATTTATCATCAGTCACGTTGATATATACTCTCTATATATAATATAGGAGTGATTGCCTAGGAGAAGAAACTTGAATTTGATAGCAAATACACTTTTAAAAATAATTATAGTATATGTATGTTCATAGTATACAGAAATGCGAAAATAATGGAATTGAACAAAAAAAATAATAACGGAATTTGGAAGCAAGGGAGGGGCTTAAACTGTTTCCATGTACCTATGCATTTTGATACCTTTTCTGAAATTCTCCAGACATAAAATCTTTTACAAAAATTCTTCTTACAACAGTTAACATACTTTCAACCAAGCTCTAAATGCCCGCGTTTCGCGGGTGTGTTCTAGTAAATTTTAATTGTACAAGGCTAAAAAACAGGTTGATTTATAAGTTGATTATGAGTTAAGATTACTTGAATAGCCAGAGAATCACAGGGAATGTTGTTTACCCAGTGTACATACCACTAGTCTTCTTTCATTCATCAGCAAGCTGCTCTATAAACTAAGTATAAATTCTTTCCTCAACATTGTTTTATAATCTTAATAACTCTAAAATCAAACAAATTTGTTCCAAAGAAACACTAAAAGGCATATAGTCAAATCACATTAGCAAAAATGAACAGGAATACAAACATGTACAATACCACAATGACGAGATGTATAAGTACAGAGCCACGTATTATATAACAAAGAAATATTAAAAGGCAAATAGACAACGTGTGTGTGTTTCATTTACTTTGACTAGAAGTAAAGGGTAGGTTAGAGCCCTAAATTGACAGGTTTAATCCTAAAACAACCACTTAAAGGCATGCGATCAAAGCAGATCATCAAACACGAAAGACAACAATCACCATAGAACAACAACACAATGATGGGAATAACAATAAAAAGAAGGAGCACACGAACACAACAAACTCATTTTCTAAAATAAAAAAAAGGAAAGTAAGAAGTCTTTCTATGTTGAGATGTTACACTATTATTTCAGATGAAGAAGGTTTGGTACCATTGAAACGATTATTCCCGCTGCACTTATTTGCATCTGTCCGAAGTCAGGAATCTGATGTTCAGTAGTTGTCATTTGTTTATGTGGTTCATAAGTATTTCTCGTTTCTCCTTTTTTTCTAATATAGATTAGACCGTTGGTTTTCCCGTTTGAATGGTTTTACACAATTTACATTAATTTGTGTGGCCCTTTATGTCTTGCTGTTTGGTGTGAAGACCGCACTTTGGCCTCGTGTTGAAGACCGTACCTTAGTCATAATAGATTACTTTTATAAATTGCGACTTGGATGGAGAATTGTCTCATTGGCAGTCATACCACATCTTCTTACATGTATATCTATGTGCTTATTCTTATGACCCTAACTTCTCAGTTTCCCAAATATTTTAGGGTTTATTATTTTATAATTTTTAATGTAAACATTCTGTAAATTTTATTTTTTTATTTTTATGTATTTAAAGAACATTGTACCCGTGTTTAAAACGCCTCATCTTATCTTACGCTTATTCTGCAATCGTAAGATAATAATAATAGTCACTTTCGTTTGGGTCGAGTGGTTCCAAAAACAAAAATCAGTAACGAACAGACGAGGAAAACCTGTAGAACGTTTGGAAATCGTTTATAAAATGTTTTGATCCATTTTTTCAAACACCAATAAAGTATGAAAATTGCAGTGTTTGGAGTGTTTACAACAGTTTAAACATAACTTTGAAGGTTTTTAAAAATATACCATTGTTTTAATAGTACTCCAGATAGCTTCATCTGGTGTGAAAAAAAGTAAACAAAACAAAAATTCCGAACTTCGAGGAAAATTCTAAATGATAAGTCCGTGAGTACATGGTGAAGACCAGACTCAAACAAATCAAACGAATGAATGACAAATTAACTCATATGTACAGGCAATTTTTTAGGTAGAAAGTGATGTATAAAACCGGGTTTATAGCTAAATACCTTCTCAGTTTGTAAAATTCTTTTATGTTGACAACACTATGTGAACAAATAAACAAACATACATAAAAGGTAAACGTTTATAAAAATGGGGTACATCAGTTAAAATTGTGTTATTATTTTGTCACTATAAAAACAAACAAATATGACATCAAAGAAAAGGCATAGAGACAAGCACATTTATGTAGCAAAATCTAACAACAAGAATTTATCATAACACAATAGCATGATGTATAAGTACAGAGCCACGTCAACTGGATTACAAGAGATTGATTAAACAGTAAAAGTAAGTATGTATAGTCCTATATGTATTATTGTATAATTATTGATTTTTAGGGAGGAAAAATGAATTTACTTGCCACAAAATGGGTTATGCACCTAATTTCCATAAAAACGAAACAAATATGGCACCAATATAAAACAAAAAGGCATATATACTTGGCACATTAACAAAGACGAAAGACAAACATATAAAAAAAATAACCATAGTAATCAACACAATGACGGGATGCACAAGTACTGATCCACGTCAAGTGAATCTAACTAAAACAGATGAAGCAGTGATAATTTGCCAGTTTAATTACATGTTTATTTTACTACAATCCTTTGCAATGAAAAGTGCATAATAACGATAAAAATAAAAGATTTAAGTCTGATGTTAATTCCTCATCTCGAGTCGTATATCGTAGCATTTTCGTATGTAACTACAGGGCTTTATCGGAAGCTGTTGCATCCTAAAATAAACAGATATGTTGGCCTTGTTGTTACCTTTACAATTCTCATTTCTTTTTTATCAGTCAAAGCATCGATGCACATTAGGCAAATCATTAATCTTGTCCTCTATTTAAAAAAAAAAACATTTATGATCATGATTATTTAGAAACATTCTTTCAGGCCAATCATTTTATTCGTAATCTTTTCGCTTTTTCACCTCTATGTTGTCACCATTTTTGAACGAGATGGGCCATGTGGCTGTCTTGATGAGATGTTTGCAAACCACCTTGCTTAGAACCAGCGCCTTTAACAACTTCGGAACAATTGCGTACACCCGAAACAGTAAGACTGATTATTAAGACAAAACACTCTTTAAAAAAAACGCTCCGAACTTAATAAGGAATTCGACAAGTGAGTAATTTAATTTACAAAGCGGTGTTCGGAAAACTACAATTGTTTGAAGGGTGAGGTTAACAATGTTTTTTATTCTCTTCTTTCAAGTTGTCCATTAAAATTCATTCAAATAGTAAAACACACTTTCAACAGTTAGTGTTTAACCATATATCTCGTTTGAAGATATAACAAGTTTATTATATATAATTGAAAAAAAAAAAAAAAAAAAAAAAAAATTATGTGAATCTATACACAAGCTGTTAAATATATTTTTATCTTAAGATAAACATTTGACACAAGTATTCAAGCGAAAAACTAGAACTAGAGTTGTGTAAATTGTTAAATTTTTATTTTTCATCGTAAATAAGATAGTTGGATAAGACAAGAAAATGCAAATAACAGGATAAGAATCGGTCGCTAAGTAGAACGAGGAAACGCATTGAAAAAACATAACGTATCTACGTATAATTACATCCCACTAAAGCTAACTGACGAGCCAGTCTCAATAAGCTTAAGCAATGTCTTTTATGTTGTATTGTTGTAATTGTACAATCATCATCGACTAGTCCCAACAAGGTGAAAACATAAATAAATTCTTTCATGGCCGTGACTTTTAATCATATTTGAGGTAAATGCCAAAAAACGATTGCTTTCAAGACGTAGAAACAATCGGAGTTGAGCGGAAATCAAATCGAATAAAAATATATCGCTGTATAAAATCAACCATTTTTTACCCCACTCTTTTGAAGATGTGATTTTTTTTATAGGTTACAAACGTGAAACTGCAAATGATTTATATGTCGCCTTATTTGGAGTGGGGTCTATTCCAGTGCTTAACCATTATCTAAACCTTCTAAAGTTCTAAGGCTCATGTAGGTTTTAAAATCACTCGTCAGTGATACAGTATCTGTTGAAAAGGCAACACACTTCTACTATTTTATTTTTTCATCATTCAAAAGTTCGACCCAAATTATTCGGTGCTAAACTTTTCGCAAGTAAAAGTCAGATCAAACATCATTAGCTGTATAAGTTTTAAGTTCGCCTTGCAACTGTTGTATTTTAATATAGTTTTAAATATCAACATCATAGTTCCTAGCATAAAGATAAACAGCTGTGTCATCATTTGCCAATGGACGATCTAATGATTTGATAAAGCAGCATTTTCACTGGGAAATTCAACCTTTTCGAGTACATGTATGCACTAAAGCAATGTAGTTTCACTTTGCCTATGCATTTTATTCAATTGTACCTTATGTGGAAATCAATCATTAAACGATTGCAGTTAAAACAGTGGCTACCAGAATCTCCAATAATTTTATTTGGAACAGAGGGTAATTGATAGAAGTCAGCTGACAGGTTTACTTGTATCCCTCCTAAGTATTTAGGCCACACCAATTTAATTTCTTGTTCTACGGATTTTAATAAAGAAATATTTAATTTGCAAATTTTTGAGGCGAGGCTTGAAAAGTAAAGGCGAGCGATTATATATATTTTTTTGTAAACATAAAATAGTAGGTTTTGACAATAATAAAACTTGATGTATAACTTGTACTTTGAAAGGACAAGGTATGATAAGGACCATTTTTGGCCCCCTCTTGAAAATAATCCATAATGGCAGTAATTCAAGCCTAGGGACGTGGCATTTGAAATACGGTAATTTTTTGGTGCTATTACGCGCATGCGCGTCACTGCATGCGCACATGTAAATGTAGTTCTGTATGTTACCTTTTATATCAGATTTCCTTCTGAAGTGAGTTACTGGAATTCAACTTTTGTTCTACTGATCGGATTTTTGCAAAATTTTAACACAATTTATATCTATAGAAGTAAAAGACAATGTTGAATTTATGTTGGCATCAGACAACTTTTTTGGGGGTAAAACTTGATTTTTTATATGAAAATCACTGATTTTGAGAATTATACCATGTATGGCCTGAACTTCGGCACTACTCACCAGTTCTTCTCAAAATCTTATAAGAATAATTATTTAAATCTATTACAGACATCTTTCAAGTTTTTTCAATACTTGGTAAGTATTTTTGGTGGAAAAATTGTTTTTTATATGAAAATCACTGATTTTGAGAATTATACCATGTATGGCCTGAACTTCGGTACTACTTACCAGTTCTTCTCAAAATCTTATAAGAATGATAAATTAAATCTATTACAGACGTCTTTCAAGTTTAATAATTACTTGGTAAGTATTTTTGGTGAAAAAATTGTTTTTTATATTAAAATCACTG
This sequence comes from Mytilus edulis, assembly GCF_963676685.1. NCBI lineage: Eukaryota > Metazoa > Mollusca > Bivalvia > Mytilida > Mytilidae > Mytilus > Mytilus edulis. The sequence goes on from NC_092349.1 coordinate 620,512, forward strand.
ATTTTGAGAATTATACCATGTATTGCCTGAACTTCGGTACTACCCACCAGCTCTTCTCAAAATCTTATAAGAATGATTAAATAAATCTATTACAGACATCTTTCAAGTTTTATAAATACTTGGTAAGTATTTTGGGTGAAAAAATTGTTTTTTATATGAAAATCACTGATTTTGAGAATTATACCATGTATGGCCTGAACTTCGGTACTACTCACCAGTTCTTCTCAAAATCTTATAAGAATGATTAAATAAATCTATAACAGACATCTTTAAAGTTTTATAAATACTTGGTAAGTATTTTGGGTGAAAAGGTTGTTTTTTATACGAAAATTCGTGATTTTGAGAATTGCAATATTTCCATACAAATGGCGATATGGCATCTTTTAAACTTACAAAAAATCTCTGCAAAATACCAAAATGTGTATTTATATGAAATAATGTCACCTTCTTTGAGTAATGTAAATAGAAAAAACGTATTTTCTATGGAAAATTGATTTATATACAAAAATGTATAATTTTGAGATTTGTAAGATTTCGAAACATTAGCTTCAGTCTGTTTAACTCGCAAACAACCTCTGAAAAATATCAAAATGTTTATTTGAGTACTTTGTGTCATAGGGTTACTGCATCATTGCTACCAATCTCACATCTCCAGGTTACACGTTATTTACTTTATTCATATAGAATTATTGTTCTGTTTTAGATAAATAAAAAGAAGTCTATTTGAACAGTGTTTAATAAGAAGGTTGTGAATTAGAAACATATACTCATATCTAAAAAACTGACATAGGTGCAAATGAATTGATGTTCAACAACTTTGAAAGCCATCCCAGTAGAATTTGAAAAATATATATATATATTAATTTTTGGTTGATAAATATAACAGCTATGGTAATTATTTTTTATGGTAAAAGTAAACAATAAAGACAGCAGAATACAGCACAAGGAGAACAGTAAAAATCGTGACAATGGAACATAAGCAAGAGGCATCTACAGGTGACAGAGTGCAAACCTATAGTCTTCTTCGACTTCGTCGGTAGTGGACTTAAAAACTTAACAATTAACCCATGTCATGTAATAAGCTGAGCTATTAATTACACATGACCAGAATCCCATGTGGTGATATTGTCCAATTTCAAAATACATGTTTGGTGATACTCGAACATCGTTCCATTTTAATATTAGTCAATGTCATATATTCTTTAATTATACTAAAAAAAATTATGTCTGAATGTTTCTTGAAAGTGTTCTTTTTCTAAATCATTAAAATATTAAGAAGTTGCCACCGAAGCCAATCGACAGCAAGACGCATTGTAGAATTATTCCTCAACAACAGAACTACCGTCACTGTCAGTGTCTAAATCAGGTAGATCTGAGGCATCCAAAACTGACTTCGTAAATCTGGGACTATTAATTGAGGTATTTTGAAGACGGTGTAATCCTAAGTACCAAAGTACACTGGATACGTGGGCGCAACATCCAACAATTCTGGCTCCAACCTTGCAAGAACAGTACCACCCACTTATTTCACCGTCTAATGTATACTGTACAAATACATTGTGGGTAGCACTGTTACTGAACCGAGACTGCAATTTGATTTTAATCAAGTTCTCCTTGATCTTACAAACATACAGCTGATATACGCTGTCCTCACCAATATGCTCTCTAACATATAAAGGGGACTGTTTTAGTTGGTATATGCCCATCGTAATCTGGCGGAGTTTTTCCTCGGATAAGACCGGGAAATCTTTTAGTTGATCCGCTGATGATCCATCAACTAGAGTATATATTACCCTTTTAGTTATCAATCCCTCATTTTCAACAATCGCTTGAACTAAATTTCCTTTCTTGCTTTTATCAAGCATTGCCTCAGCTATCTTGATATCATCTGCATTTGAGCTTGCTATTGCAGGTCGGTACTTGTTACACAATGCACATACTAACCGTAACAATTCTCCGATGAAAGGGATGTAATGGTTCGAAACAACCTTGTCAAAAAACCGCCATTGTTTCAGCCTACCATTAACACTTTCTACGATCCACCGGACTTTTGTTACTAGTCTACTGCTATTTGCCTCTTCTGTTGTATGCTGTTTTTGACCCTTTTTAAGGTACAGTGGCATCTGAACAGAGTAACCCTGTTGTTCAAGGTATTCCACAACATCACGGAAACCTCTATCGACAATACATACATCATCCTGTTGAAGCCATTCATTCATTCCTTCAGCATTCACTGCCACCATATGTTTAGTAATAGCTGCATCGTTGTTTTTACCATTGGATAAGTAGGGACCTAAAACGGAAAGAATATAGCCGTCTGTCCCAACAACTACCATTGGCTTTACCAAAGGACGATGTTTATGCAAGCTATATGATTGGCGTTGGAATTTGTAATCTGAACTTTTTTGGATGTATATGTAGGTGCCGTCCAGTACTATAATAGCTACTTTTTCGTTGTTGCCAAAAAGTGTTTGAGCAGTGGCAGTTGTATGATTCTCAACAAAATCATCATGGCTTATGTGCTGAAACCCTACGTTCTGAGTAACAAATGACTGCAAAGAAGTTCGAGCGCTGTGTATACTTCTTTGAACTTGGCTTTTTGTCAGTGAAAATATAGTTCCAATAATTTGATTAGGAAGACCAGTGCGTAATTTAGTCAAAAGTATTGCCAAACATGTTCGAACAGATCTTACATTAGATTGACGTATTGTTGTAGAGTAAGTTGACAAATCCTCGAACTGCTGCCTTGTTAACCCAGTCAAGTTATAATAATCATCGTCTGTTAGTCTAGATGGATTATCAAAATCCAAAATAGAGGATTTTGACATAGTAAGCCGGACATTTTCTAGAAGAGCTACAATGTCGGTACGACTGAAGAAAGATTTAGTGTATTTAGCTTTCAGGATCATCAGTGATGCTTGAGAAAAATGCAGTTCTTGAAGATGAGACGTGCAACATCTTGCTTTAGAGTCAACAAATATTGCGTTTTGTATAAATGCTTGCGTTCTTGCTTTTAAAGGAACAACGCATAGTTTAACACGCTTATTTCCTTTTTTCTTACATATAATACAGTATTTATGAGAAGTATGCGTTGAAGAAATATTCAGGTGAATTGTTTTTGGGCTTTGGATATCAATTATTGGTGGATTTTCTACCACAAATTCAGAATCACTGTCTTCAGAATGATTGTTGTTCGTCTGTACATTTGTCTTAGCTGATTTGTTAAACATAGTTCTACATTTTCCACAGATAACTTCATCATTTTCTATAATACGTCCTATTATTGAGGATACATATTTCTTTAAAGGTGCAGACTTAATAGGACGTCTATCTTTAAGGTGGCACTTCCCACACAAGGAACACTTGTATTCTTTAACCATCTGCAATAGAAATTATTTGACCATGTACTTCTTTGCTACTACAAATTACCAGTCTACATCGTACATCGTACTTAATGTTTCAAATATTTTTTATTTAGTTTTAATGAATTATTATCGATTTTACTTTTTATCCTAGGAGTCGATATTAAGAATTAAACGATGGACAGTTAGTGCGTGAATTTTTCTTGCTACCTGATTGGAAGATATTACGAGACGTGAATAATCAAAGTTTATTGATTGGTTAGGAGTTGTTCTCCTCTTATATTTTATTAATGCGTTTCCCTCAGTTTTAGTTTGTTACCCCGATTTTTTTTTGTCCATGGATTTATGAGTTTGAACATCGGTATACTACTGTTGCCTTTATTTAGGACAATCCAAACCTAGCAAATGTCCTTCAATCCCGTAGAGTATCGGATTTGTCCTCTCTATTTTGGCCATTAGATTTTGCCTGGTCATTAATCATGCATATTCATGATAACTTCTATAAATAGTCGAATCTTCTGGAGTTTCGTAAACAACAACGTTAAACGATATATGTGTGGTAAAATTTGTTGATTGATGCACGTGGCTATTCTAGTAAATGAATTTATCTACAAAGCGAGAGCACTTTCCAATTTCATCAGCTAAGAGTCGACTAGCCCTTTTTGAAAGGCTAATGCTTGTATAATTTTAATCGTCAAATCAAAAAACTTTACAGTATGTTCCACTCCATAACATTACCCATAATCCTACACAGTGTTTAATTTTTTGTTAAAATGTCTTAAAGGGTTTGCGACCAGGCACTAGCCCGGGCTTATTATGTTACAGTAATAAATAAAATGTTCCACAGAGCGCACCTTGATATGACCGCAGCTGAGGTCGCACCATGAACAGTTTTTTTAAGTATTAAACAACATTCATATAGCTCTATTTGTTTTATTATGATTTAATATTATTTTACGCAGCATAATCTTCGGACACAGTGTAAATGGGGCTTAACAACTAAAAATATGAAACTGGACATTTGACTGTTGTTATGGTCAAAATCTAAATTCATGGTTAGATTTAGCATAAAATTCTTGTAAAATTCTGACAAAGTTAAATTTTGAACACTTTGGGCCTTAATGTTGGCTGATTTGATAACGTAGTCCAAATTCTTTAAACTATAAACCCAGTTACATTTATCTTGTCATAAAACCCTAAATATTACAGCCAAGACTCCTTCCCCTTTTTGATCCCCCAAAAATAATTTCCAAAATACCAATATCAGATAGATTAGCATTAGGATCAACTGAGGACAACTGTGATACATACTATTTTATTTGGTGAATTAGATTTCGGACTTTCGTTGTGATTCTAATGAACGAACGGATAGGCGAACGACGTACGAATTGGTATTTTTATATTTTGCATAACTCTTTTTTCTAAATCACTAATTGTTTTATAATTGCTATGTATGTATTCACCTGCTATGACATTGGTTCAAACGTGATATTCTTACAGGTCATGCCATTCTGTTATTCTCTGTGGCATTTGTTAAATATAACTGAAAAAGAGTGGAAAAGTAACTCATTAAAATATCACATCGATCCGGCAATGTTTAACACTATACACCGAAATAGATCTTTTCTACCACGATCTTAAGTCTGTAAATCGATTTGGATCGATAGTTTTAATCTCTGAGTAATTCTAAGGTGCATATTCCTGGTTGTACAAATCCATTACTAAATATACGCTGACGCCGAGATTTCCGATTTTGAATAGATATAAGAAGATGTGGTATGATTTCAAATGGGAAAACTCTCCATCCAAGTCACAATTTGTAAAAGAAAAACCATATTACAGTCAAAGTACGGTCTTACCCACCGATCAGCAAGCTATAAAAGACCCTTAAAAATGACTATAGTGTTAAACCATTCAAACGGGAAAACCAAGGATATAATCTATATATATATATAAAAGAATGTTAAAAAGTTTTTAACGAAATGCGCTGTCCGCTATTTTCTTTCAAAACGCAGATAATTTGTCAATTCGGAAAATACATTTACGTATTCAAATTAACACAGTATTTCGACTAACTGCTTAACTTTATAACTTTTTTTTTAATTCTTGCCGAGTATGTCATGCACGCTACGCAGACACATTTCGAAACAAATACGTTTGTACTAAATATATTCCGCTGTTAAGAATCAAAATGTGTAGGCCCCCTACACATAAAAAAAACAAAAAAAAAGTAAATTAATAATCATTATCTGCATTGCACTTGGTGTGTGTATAAGTTGTCGAATTTTATATTGCAAAACAAATCTCCAAAAATATTCAAGTTGTCGAGTCTCGAACTCAGTATCATAAGCATTCCAGGTAAACCGCTAACCTATTACGCCACGAACGCACAATCCCTAATCGGTAAAAATAAGATGTATTTATAAATGTGGTGTATTTACATGTTATTAAACGTCCTTTTTAAATACCTGTTTAATGTTTTATTTTTAGTGTTTGCATATGTTATATATTATTTATTTGCAAATTTTCTTGGAGTAAAATTCCAATATTTTTTTTTTTTGCTGTACTATCCTTTTCACCGTGAATTGGCAAATTAAATCATTGAAAATCGTCTGCTACATTAAACTCGGTCGTCTTTTTTCTATTTCCACCCTTTGTTTTCTAAAGAACTGCACATGAACTTCGATTAAATCTATAAATCTCAAATAACTTCAGATAAATTTATACTGTCTCTCTCTGAAGATGACCTGAAAATTTGATATGTGGTTTTTTTTCAATTGTCGTTTGAGGGGGAGGGTGGCCGGCTGGGTACATGTTTCGGAACTTCATTTCTAATAAAACATAGCTTGAACGTTAATTAACAGGAATAACAAATAGTCCTTTTCCCACAAACTTTGACATTTAATTAGAAAAGGGGATAAAAGAATGCACAAGAAAAAATACCGGTATTTGGATGCTCGTTTTACTTGAAACCTTTGAAAAAAGTGATTTATATATCCTCCGTTCATAATATTTAACCATTTTCTTAAATAAAACCATGAATGAATACTTACCACTAAACACACAAACTATTCCTATCCCATTTCGTCGGTAAAAATTAATTTTGTTTCCAGCTCCGTAGGTTCAGCTTTAAGAATGCAGATTCGGAAATGATAGTCCGATCCGGTCCTTGGTTTATATACTTTTATCATCCGTCAAAAAGGCATATTTTTTGGGAGGAAATGTTAGTTTTTAACTATGAGCGGACGCGAGTACCACGATTATATTGAAAACAGTTAATCATATGTGTCAAACAAACAACACACACAAATATCGTCGTGGTACTCGTGTCCGCTCATAGTTAAAATTGTGCTGGAAGGGTAACAAAAATCACGATTTCGATTAAATTCACGAATTAAGAGGAATAGAGCGAGGCATTTAATCATTTTAACACACATTATCATGCCAGTTCTGTTGATTTTTTGAAAGATTTGATAATGCGCTTTTAAAATAATGTGATGATGAACAGGTTATACTAATTTTAATTTTGGGAAAAATAGGGGGCCAGTTGCAATAGCTTATCATACCTTGTCCTTTCTTTAATTTCTGAAGTATTTTTTCCCTGTTCACCAAGAAATAATTAAATCTGGTCTATGTATGTGTGACTGACAATGAGACAATTCTCCATCCAAGTCATAATCAGTTTGGGGACAACCCCTTAATGTTATAAATATCCCTTTTACATGTTTTATGAGGGATCAATATAAGTTATAATATATTTGTTTGTACAAAAGAGCTCATATTTTCTCAAATAACTATATATCTATCTAGTATTCAATGGTCAAAACATGTCCAAGAATTTTGTAGTATTCCTGGACTTTAACCATGTTAAATTAACACATTTACTTTAACAGTTTAATATTATTCAAAATATGTGGACCCCTCTTTTAGAAAAAAGTTTAAAATATGATGTAACTCTCCTCTTTCTGAGTACAAAATTCTAAGTTTTCAAAGGTTTTGTATAGAAGAACTATACAAATCCTTGGTATTTCTATTTTCTTTTCTACATCAGTAAAATGACCCCTTGTCTGAGGGAGGGTTGTTCTCAACCTGACAATAACAAACACAGGACAAAGTACGGCCTTTTACACAGGGCTTTGATACATTCCAAACCGCAAGCTATGAAGGATCCCAAAATTATTAGCGTACACAATTCGAACAGGAAAACCAACGATCTAATTTATATATCAAAACTACCAATGAACAAAACATGCAGCGGCTATAGATAGTTTTGTTTTGCCAGCATACAATATAATTGCAGTTGAAGGCAAATCCTTCAGAAGTTCTTTGTACTTTATTCTAACAACGAACATTTTTGATAGGGAATATAAGTAAGGGGGAAAGAAACTAATTTTGATATCTTTTTATAATATTTACAAAAATAACGGTCCGGGAAATAGACATAATTACATTTCCGGTGTACTCTTTCCTTATAGAGATGCCTCCCATCCTCTATCCCGGCCCATTTGTGTAAAGTTTCGACCCCTAATCTTCGTATAGGGTGGATGCTATACCCGTCAAACAAACAAAGGTGATATTTCAATGTGTTTCACGTTGGTCCTTATAATGTTTTTGATAAGAAATGATTAACCTGTGCCTGTCTGACCACTGATAATGAAATTGTACTAATTTTATAAATCAAAAGCTATCTTCTGATCCTCGTCCAACATTTTAGATTTCTTTTGCAATGTTTACGTATATATGTTATGTTTATTTGTTAACTTATGCGTACAACTAACTTTTCGTTTAGTACATTTTTTTTCAGAAATCTTTTCTTATTTCCCGCGTTTTCAAGTGGAGTGATACTTCTTGAGCTGAAGACCACACTTATGTCGTTGATCGAAGTCGAATGGAGAAAAAAAAAATACTGAAAAGTGTTCAGAGTGCAATATATTATGTCCGGATATTGTTTTTCGATAAGGAAAATTATATGGAAACAGCCTCAAACATGTCCAATATTTAACAGAATGGACTGTTATCTGCTTATATCCTTTACAGAGAAACGGGTACCGCATTACCTCTTTCAGGGGTACGTATGAGGCCAGTCTCAAAGCTACATATTAACTCAATCTAATATTGCCTCATTTTATGTTAGGTTTATTTGTCTGCTGTTCAAATGCTACAACTGTGCTTTTGCATGGTATTGTTATTTTTTGTTTGGTTAATATGCATAGGAATATAAAGCAAATAGCAATCATACATTCTCTTTTTAAATTGCCATAAATAAGCATTCACTTCTAATAAATCAGTGCCTCTTTATATTTAACCATGTTTAATATTCTTTCGATGATTATATTTTAAATGATCGTCAAATAATGCATGACATACTTTCCGCTGAACATAAAACAATCATTGATTAAAACATATATTCAGTGTATCGATTTTACATTACATTTTTTCATTCTTTTTTTTGTTCATTCATACTTGTCGACATTTATCTTTCTATTTCATTTAAGACTTTTGTCAAGATGTTACCATATGCATTTATTACTGGTAATTATTATATATTGACTTGATATCTATTGTCAGGAGATGGAATATTTTGAGTATTGGATTGGATTTTTTGTGTTTTGTCTCTGTATAGCGTTTGGTATAAGTGAACTTTTATTACACTGTAAGTTTGATTTTTTGTGTTTTGTCTCTGTATAGCGTTTGGCATAATTGAACTTTTATTACAATGTTATTTTGATTTTTTGTGTATAGCGTATGGCATAATTGAACTTTTATTACACCGTAGATATTCAGTTTAGCATGTTATCTATTAAAACTCACCTGTTGTAGCTAAAGGGGCCGCGTAGTCTAAGTCTAAGGTTTTGAATCAATGAAGGGGCAGGTGTACCACTCGATTTCAATCTTTAATGACTTGACTGTCAGTTTTCCTGTTCATGCTATTGAAAGTCAGTTGCCGGTGTTCTATCTGTGCACTCCAAAAATTAAAAAAAAAACGCAACGAAATAGCACAATATTGTTGAAAGTGGCGTTAAACATCAAACGCAGCTAGGTTCAAATATCTATTTATTGCCATTCTGTAATCAGTATTCTAATCTGATATAAAAACCCTGTCTTTTGTCAGTCAAAATAAATATCCCTCTTTATAAGATTAAAGTATCATGAAAATATAAATGGGCACGAAATCCTACTGAATAACATACTCCTGACTTGGGATAGGGCGCCCAATCCCCTTACCGGTGACAGATGTTTAACAGTACACAATAAAAACAAACAATACCAATCAGTTGATAAAGACTCAACTCATCAGATGGTTACGCAAAGAAATACAATTAACAAAAACACTGAGTGAACGTGGCCGGGTGCTTGATATCTATATCACTAACGGAAAGCTTAATACTAAAATTTATGATAAAAGCGATGATTTTTCATTTCCTATCGTTAATTATCCATTTTTAGATGGTGACGTTCCATTGTCACCATCTTACGGTGTTTATATATCTCAACTTGTACGATTCGCTCGTGTATGTAACAATGTTTTAGATTTTAACGAGAGAAATTTATGTATTACTGAAAAATTATTACACCAGGGTTTTCGATATCACAAACTAGTCAAAACATTTACTAAATTTTATCATCGATATAAGGACATCATTCGTAAATATAGCTCAACATGCAGACTTCTTATACGTTCAGGTATTTCACGTTCAATTTTTTATGGAAATATTGTTTATAAAGCACTAAAATGTCAGTATTCATCTCAGAAACTAACAAAACCTTTAAATAGACTTATCAAGAAGGGATATAGTTACGATACTGTTGTCAGGTCACTTAAGATTGCTTATTTTGGCGTTAATATTTGTTCACTTATAGGGTCTTTGCATCGGAACTAACACATTTATTTAAAAACCAGTTATTGGGTTATGTTCTTCTCATATATGTTATGATGGTATGATACTAAACCCCTAACGGGAAGGGTTGTGCCTGATATTCATATGATGAAATCATAATCTTTCAATCAGTTTAATTGAAGTCTGGTTGATTGATTGATTGTTGGTTGCTTAACGTCCAGTGGAAACAAATTTCATGCATATTCAGGACGAGAACAAGTTCACAATAAATACAATAGGTAGGTTGTTGTAATAGAGGCCATCTAGGATGATGGTCGTGGAAATTTGGACTGCCACTGGAAAATGAGGGTATATTGGATAGGGACAGAAATTTTGCCTTGCAACAGGCCACCTACGGACCCCTCAAAGAGTTGTTGCAAGGGTTCTTAACGTGCAAAGATCGTGGCACTCTCTTTACACGAGGCATCGGATTTAACGTCCCCTTCTGACGGACGTGACTGCGAACTTGATACATCCCGCACAGCCTAACGGACGCCCCACTTCAGGAAGCGTTTTACTGCCGGTACGGAGAAGACCAAGTGACCATATTCCTATACACCAGTCACCCTTGGGGATCATTTTTGAAGTCTGGAGCTGGCATGTCAGTTAACTGCTAGTAGTCTGTTGTTATTTATGTATTATTGTCATTTTGTTTATTTTATTTAGTTACATCTTCTGACATCAGACTCGGACTTCTCTTGAATTGAATTTTAAATGTGCGTATTGTTATGCATTTACTTTTCTACATTGGCTAGATGTATAGGGGGAGGGTTGAGATCTCATAAACATGTTTAACCCCACCGCATTTTTTGCGCCTGTCCCAAGTCAGGAGCCTCTGGCCTTTGTAAGTCTTGTATTTTTTTAATTTTAGTTTCTTGTGTACAATTTGGAAATTAGTATGGCGTTCATTATCATTGAACTAATATACATTTGTTTAGGGGCCAGCTGAAGGACGCCTCCAGGTGCGGGAATGTCTCGCTACATTGAAGACCTGTTAGTGTCCTTCTGCTGTTGTTTTTTCTATGGTCGGGTTGTTGTCTCTTTGACACATTCCCCATTTCCTTTCTCAATTTTATTGTACATCCCCTAAACAAAAGACACTTAGTGCAGACTTGAGAGTACTCGCAGTTACGGTCAACTAGTTTAAGCTAATACTAAATAAAAAAAAAATCATACGTCTTTAAGTAATCATCAATCAGTACATGTCTCAATACCAATGAATTTAGATTTAAGACGTCTTAAAAAGTAAGAGAAAAAACATGAACGTGTGCCATTCAAGATACAGGTATCGACAGGTTATACAGCCTTGAATGTTAATATGTAGTATATAACCAATGTCTCCCTTCACAAGCTACTTTATTCGGTTGATAACCAATGTCGTGTTATATTTAAATAATGACACCCATGTTCACTCAATAATGCTGTTTAACTGTTGTTTAACCACAAAAACAGGTTCAACCCACCACTTTTTTAAAATATCCTTTACCAAGTCAGGAATATGGCCATTGCTACATTTTAACGTTGTGTCGTTTGTTTTCTCTTATTTTTGAGTGTAGGTTCACATTACTGTAAGACGTGTCACGGTACTTGTCTATCCCAAATTCATGTGTTTGGTTTTGATGTTATGTTTGTTGTTCTCGTGGGATTTTGTCGGGTGCTTGGTCCATTTCTGTGTGTTGCATTTTGATGTTGTGTCGTTGTTTTCCTCTTGTATTTTTGTTACCCCGATTTTGTCTTTTGTCCATGGATTTATGAGTTTTGAACAGCGGTATACTACTGTTGGCTTCATTTGTACCATTAATGTATTTATATTTGTGTAATACATGTTATTTTAGAATATTGCACTGCGTATCATCAACTATTGTATTGGTTTAATAATGTATGTTTCTCTGTAAACTTCTCTTTAGTGTTTAGAAAAATAAAGTATCTATTTACTTTAGAAACTGTCAATATCGACATGATATGTTTTTAAAATTTAAACGAATTCGTACAAGAAGTTCATGGTTTAGAAGAACCTTTTGTTGTTTCTCTTTATTAAAGTGGTAGTCTAGTTTAACATAGATTCAAACATTTCCCTGAATATAATTTACAAACCTTCCAAGTGAAGTTTCGATTTAAAATATTTTTTTAGATTGTGGGATAATAACATTAACGGTATCAATTTTCTTGCACCAGATGCGCATTTCGACAATACATGTCTCTTCAGTGATGCTCGTGGCCAAAATATTTGAAATCCAAAGCTTATATAAAAGATGAAGAGCTATAATCCAAAAGGTCCAAAAAGTATAGCCAAATCTGTGAAACTTATATAGCTTAGAGTCTGCGCATCTAGTGCAGACATAATGAAACCATTTGTGTTATAACTACCACTGGGTTGATGCCTCTACTGCTGGACTGATAGTCCCCGAGGGTAGCACCATCCAAATAGCCAGTACTTCGGTACTGGCATGACAATACGGATATTTTGTATTATTAACATTTGCTGTTACATTCCCAGTAATGTATCTCCTTCGTGCAAAGCTCTGATTCCTTGCCCGGTTTTGGTCAAACTTATTTTGTCCTCTTTTGTTTATAGCTCTTCATCATTTTAATAAGTTTTGGATTTTTGCATATTTTGGGCTCGAGCATCACTGAAGAGACATTGATTGTCGAAATGCGCATCTGGTGCAGAAAGAAAATGGTACCGTTTATGTTATTGCATTTGTTGCACGCTTTCTATATTTTAATACATCATTTTCTTGATTGGCTTTTTGATGCGTATAATTTGTTCTGTCATAACTTTTTTTTCTTCCAATTAGGTCGAAGAAATCCCCCTGAATCACGTCCATTAGTATACTGTGATGAATGTGATAACTATTAACATCATCAGGAGCAATGTGTACCAGTAGAGTCATAGCAACAGAAACAAATTATTCCAATAGTGTGGAATACAATTATGAATTTAATATTTAAAGTTGGGCTCTAAACATAATACATAATTATGTTGTTTGTTATCATTTTTTGTTTATATTATTAAAAAATAGTGAGATATGTTCTGCAATTCCTCATACTTATTTCTGTTTGTGACCCGTGTAACGTGTTGCAGGGGAAATGGAAATTCCGGGCGTCCGTCAGTCCGGCCTGTATTAAGCTCTCACGAGTACAATTTTTTCCAGATTTTTATAAAACTTATACTAAAATAGATTAATACCAGCAATATCTTTAACACGTCCTTAAATGGTGGCGATCACCGGACCTTAAACATGCAAAAAGTAAAATCACAAAAATACTGAACATAGGGGAAAATATAATCGGAAAGTCCTTAATCACATGGCAAAATCAAATAACAAAACACATCTAAAACGAATGGACAAGAACTGTCATACTCCCGACTTGGTACAGGCATTTTCGAATGTAGAAAATGGTGGATTAAACCTGGTTTTATAGCGCTTACCCTCTCACTTTGATGACAGTCTCATCAAATTCTGTTATATTTACAATGATGCGTGAACTATAAAACAGACATAAATAAAATAGTCAAAATATCGGTACAGCAGTCATTATCGTGTATTACTACATTGGTTGCAATGAATTACATTGGTTTATTAGTTTAATAAAAACCGATAATTGCACATGTGAAATAAACGTGATTATTTCACTCTCTGACGTCATACAACAATAGGCGTTGTCAAGACGTCGAAATCGGCGGACCAAAACAAATTGTGAACGCGTCGAAAAAAAGATATAGTTCCTTAACCTTCGTTCTGCCATAGGGCAGATTTGGCCGATGCAGAAACAGTACCTAAAAATCACGATTATGTATAACATTTTTTCTGCAGTACTTTATTTAATTTAATCTTTTTACTTCCACACTGTAGTTGTTCAATGAATATGACCATCTAAATAAAGATAAGGAGATGTGGTATGATTGCCAAACAGACTATCCACCAAAACTGAATTTGAAATCTTAAAAACAGATCGCTTTAATTATCAACGAAATTAAATTCGTAAGTTTTTGATAATATTAGGACTGGAAAGCGTTTTTTAGTTAATTTCATAGATAAATAAATGTAAATCCTGTATTTCATCTTTGTTTTTAACAATTGACTTCCATTCTAGTATTTTTATAAATAAATGAAGATAAAGGCGTCCATTCTATTTTTTTTTTTGTAGTAATGAATTTGTTGGTATTAAATGTCTCGACAAAATATTTTAAAAGTTAAATTGAAAAGAGAACTTTGTTTTCATTAAAAATTAGGGAATCAATTTAACTCTCAGTTTTCAATTAAAAAAACCTGTATGTGACTGAAACGAAATTGTTTTCAACTGAAACAGAATAAAGTTTTTGTCCAATAAAAACAAAAAACCCAACCTTTTGCATCCGTGCAATCGCACCACAACCTCGACAAAAATAAAGGATAAGGGCCTAAAAGTTTATCTGATTGACGATTCGTCAAATTTTGCATTGATTTGCTGATTGATTTAGATTAATTATATAATATTTAACACGAATTGTATCTTAAATTTCACGGGCCTTACGTTTACTGAGCATGCACGAAAGCGTATAAGACACGGATCCATAAAGGTCTTCGAATTTGAATATTTTCTCAAAAATTGGCAGAAAACAAGATTATTCAAATGAAAAATTTAACAAGTACAAAACACTTCATTTATACGTCATCTATAATACAAAATTACGAGGTCCAATTTGTCAGCCGTCATCACGTAAAAAAGACGAATCAAAGAATTCAACTTTATATATAACTAATATAGTACAAAGGTGTAGATTAAAAATTACACCACTCCAGGCCCTTTTGTTTTCCACGTAATTAATATTGCCAATAATTAAGAAGTTCCGGGTCGAGTCCGATACCGATACCAATAGTATATTCACCTGTTACCGATTACCTTATCTGTACGTTCCGCATCTGACAGGCGCACCACCAAACGGTGTATTCAGGATTAATATGCTTTTTAGTATTACACGGGTCATAATCACAGGGTTAACACTACTTAATTGTCAAATTGTTACATATTGTAGTATTTTAATCAGTTAGACTTTCTAAGATAACAATACGAATACTAAAAATCTGGACTAGAATAAGGCGTATAGGTACAGTTTCCAAATTAGAGGGCATGACGAAAAAACAGCGAATCAAAGAATTCAACTTTATTTATAACTAATATAGGACAATGCTGTTGATTAAAAAGTACTCCATTGCCGGAACTTTTGTTTTCCAAAAAATTAATTTTATCAATAATTGATGTTCCAGTTCGACGGGTTCAAACAGAAAGATTTGAAAGCAGAGAAAACTGTGTATCTTATAATCGGCATGACTTTATCAGATGACAATACTAATACTAAAATAAGGCTTGCGCATAGTTATATACTTTAATTCAGTCACGGACCCGCGATATCACGGGTGTGTTCTAGTAGTACTAATATTTATAACTTTTTTTCTTCTTTGTTTTTTTAGAGGAGTTGATGTTCAATGAAATCGGTTTCTTCCTTTAGTAGTTTAGGTTAACTGTAATACATGTTTTTGTTATAAGCATAAAAATTTAAGGACTCTGAGGTATGAGCAGTGGCGTAGCAAAGGACTGAAATATGTGTGTGCGTGGGGGGTGGGGGGTGGAAAAAGGGGAGGGGCAGAAACAAGAAATGCATAACACACTTGTAGAATTGCCGAGAGGACTTGTCCTGTTTACACTTATTTTCCATCACGTTATACTAGTATTTTTAGAATTTTACAAAATGAAAGAAAGAATTAAAATATATATTTTAGACTATATATTTCATTTAAAACACCGCCTCCATTGTCTCGAATGCAGGAGGTCCTTGGTTCGAACACTGACCGTGTCAAACCAAAGACTTTATAATTAGTTTGCTGCTTCTCCACTAAGCACGTGGTATTTAGGAGTCAAAATAATGTGTGTGGGTAAGGTGGTATATCATCCTGCGCCGGTAGTGCGGACAGTTATCTTGTGAACTAGCATTTTACACATCCGGCTAAGCGGCGTCGTTCTAGTAAAAAGCAGAGTAAATATTCATAAAACATAAGCATGTTCTCGTCCTTAATATATATGCATATGTATTGCCACTTGACGTTAAGCAGCCACCCTTTAACATATTTAGTCGGGTTCTTGTCTCTTTGACATATTCCCTATTTCAATTATCAAATTTATCATCAAATAAAAAGTAAAACAAGACAAAAAAATTTGACTGTCTGTAAATGTAGGAGCTCAGTTTCACAAACAAATTTATATTCTCATCTTTATCATTCACCGAAATCAACGGAATACCTATTTGCTGTGACGATGCTTGATATTATACAAACTATAGGCATGTAGAACAAAATCAAAAGTTTTTTTTATTGCTTTTAATCTTTTTTCTAAAGTTTGACAATGGAATTTGGTACAAAAATCCGAACATTTGAGTTAAATAAAATCGTGAATTTAAAAGTGACGCAAAAGACGTCACACTTCTACTGATGTCAATCGAAATAAAACCGTTAAATATTTAAAACTAAACACTGTTGTTGTCACCATAACTAACTATGGTTTATTTCATACATCACAAATGATGAATTTATTCTTCAAATTAATTTCCAGGTTTTTTTTTAATGGGCCGTGGCATTTCTCAATTTGAGAAATAACAAGGGCCAAAATATTGGCGATGTGGCACAGAACTGGTTAATACCATAAAAGTAAATAAGGCTATCAGTTTTTACAAAAACTAATAAATTGCAATTAACACCAATTAAAAGACTGACCAAAATAAACAACACAAATGCAGTTAAAAAATTCGACACTTGAGAATGATAAATCAGCGTGCAGACAGCTGTGGTGGTGTCATCAAAACGAGCAATCACATGCAGGTACCATGTACAATAACGTGACGTTATCAATTGTTGTAAGGGTTGCCATGGCGCTGTTTGATAACGTACGAAGCAGGGCCGATTCTTAGCAGTCAAAGGTAGAGCGTTTTCCAATGTCATGGCAGTCAAAGAATTGCAATAATTTCTTTAAAAAGAGCCATTTGCCAATGTAATAAAAAGAATAACTAATTAAAGAATTCAAATATCGAAAAATATTCAACTCGTGACCGAACAACACTAATAATTAACTCTTGCACTACGCGCATTTGTGAATTAATTTGTTGTTTGGCCACTCTTTGAATATTTTTCTCTATTTGAATTCTTCCAATAGTTATTCTATAAACAATTTTAATAGGAAGATTTAAACAGAACACAAAACATCTATGTACAAACACATTCATTGATTTGCGTGTCTGACGTCAGAAAATTTTATACGTCACATATATTTGTCGTTCAATGTACATACAAACAATTTTAAATTTTTTCATAGGCAATGTTAGCATACAGGGTTAAATAATCAAAAGTATGTAAGACTTAATTTCAGAAATAGACCGAGATTTAAAATTGTCCAAAAGTTATATAGAATTTATAAGAATCCACAAATAGTTTATTTCCACTACGCGATTGAATAATTTTGACGTTTGTGGTTCAACGTATTTTGTAATTCATAATAGAACTATATCATAATGACATAAAATAGAACAATAGCATACTGACGGGATCTTTTAAGAGTCACGTAATAAGAACCAAACGAGGAGGATTTTGAAAATAGATAACTTAGTCTTGAAAATAACAAAAATACATGGTTTGTTATGTGGTAGTTTGAAAATAAATAACCTGACCTATAATTTATTGAAAATAAATAACTTGGCAGGTCTATTAAAACAATTTTATAAAGACATGTTTTAAAGTAAAAGGTGGTACCAGATTCTACCAAAAATTTTTTTGTCAAAATATTCGGGAAAAACTTCCCAAATTTTAAATATAAATATCAATACATACTACACCATATATAAATATAAATTTAATAATGAAATGTCTGAAAATTAGTTACATTTCACTTGGAGTATACAGTATTTATATCAAATAAAAGTATTTAAAAACGTACCGCTTTTTATAGATACTATTTGCTGTTTTGACCTGTATTGTTGTTTGTACGTATGCAATATATGCTGTTTTGAATTTAGAAGATTCACTTCCAGAGGACGATGATTAATCTGGATTGACTATATTATACATATTTAGATAAATGTACCTCATCGAACTTTTTATTTGATGTAAGTATTTTCTATCAAGTAAAAAACTATATATACATGTTAATTAAGTATATTATTAATTCTTGATATATAATTATGTGTTTTAGCTGTTTAATAATTGGTGATCCAATGACTGGATCTGTCTCATCCAGTTGTCACTTGTTTAGACATATACTAGCTATATAAAATTAAAAAAAACACGAGGATGACTGCAGAAAAATATTTTAATACAATTTTCTTCCTTTTAATGTTATGTTTAAATATGTCTTAGTTTGTCGTTGAAACTTCTATCAGCGTAGCTAATTTGTTAAAGAACATTGTGTTTCGTCGTTTGTTCTTTTTTCAAAACCCTCCCTCCCATTCCCTTATGGTGGAATATGTTTGTATGAGGCGGATATGAAATTTATATTTCATTTGTATTTCATAGAATTTTTAATTTGTTGTGCTTCATTCTTTAAATTTATTAAGATACTACTTAGTAGTTCTTTAATTCAGAGTTTATTTGTCAGTAATCTATGATCACTTTGTATTTCATTTGTATTATATTCTTGACATATGTATATATAATTATGACTACCTGCAAATGTATTAAAAAAACTATTAATTAGACAAGGATGTTGTTTGGACATGCATGCAAACATGACAAATGCTTCATACCATACTTTGGCATTTATACAAATTAAAATAAAAAGGTAACAAAAGTTTAAAAGAAAATTACTAGCAATAGGTCATAGAAACAATTTTTGTAATTAAACAAAACATTTTAATATATATTCAAATGTCCATATCTCTGGGAAATAGGTTTCCCCTTTTTAATATTGTTGTATACATTTTTGTTGTTTGGCAGGAATTTGGCTCTTTTAAAAAAAAAATCCCCTTATTCCTGTAGCAGGATTTAATGATTTTTTTCCAGTGATGCTTTTAAGCATGTAGCAGCTCGAAGCGACTGTCTCCTGATCCCCTTCTTCTTGTTCTTCTACAGTTTATGGTCCTGGGATATAGATTTTAGTGTTTTTTCTGGTACAAAAGTAGAGGTGTGACATGGAGTAGAATTCACCATGTACATTAGGGCATGAATTGCAGCCAAAGACTTAGTGCCAGCCTTCGACACCCCACCCCAAAAAATCACACATTCTTTGTTGCCCTCTGTTTTTCATTTTCTTTTAATTTGTCTTCAACACCTTTGAAAGCCTTTGATGCAATATCAGTAAGGTTCATCAATTGTGCTTTAAAGTTTGAATATCTTTCACATTTTGACCTTGGTATTTCTTTTTTGTCTTTTACCAGATTGACGCTATCCATATATCTGGATTTAAGTTCATTTATTTTCCAGTTCATATTCTGTTCCTTATAATAATTCGTTTCCATTTGTAATTTGTCAGCATCACAGAATGTAATATGAGCATAGTCTTTTCTCCCTTTCTTCTCTTGACCATTGCATCAGTGCTCTTTTAGACGAAAATTTCCATCTATTACTGGCACACATTCTCAAAATAAAGTTGTTGTTCTCTCTTTGTTTTATGTTTACAGGAGAAGCATAATACAACTCCTTGTATTCCATTTGTAAATCGTCAGTTGGGAGAGTTTTAATGGTTTTGATTTTATTGTGGTTCTGATCAACAGTTTTCGGTCTGATATATTACTAACTTTTCCATGAACCTCAGTTGCTCTATTTCAAGCATATTAATATCATCAAGATGTTTTCTGTTGATATGTTTTAGATGCGTCACTCTTTTAATGCCTAACGACTTAATTTTATATAGATACTTTTCTAAGTCTAGATCTATCGACCAATCTGATAAAGATTCTTCAGGTTCTTCTTGTATATTAAACATTCTGAAAGGAGACACAAATAATGTATATGAATCATTTAAACATACATCATTCACATGATGAGCTGATAAAAAATTGTATAGAAATATTTTTAATTTCGTTTTGTTTCAGTGAATAACTTTTATATATATATGAATAAATATCTGCGGTGTTTAATATATGAAAATCATAATTCCTACACCCAGGGCAAGAACAGAGAACAGTTTTAAGTATTAAATATTAATATAATCTAAACTATCGGGACGTTGGGCGAAACTGATATGGGTCGAACGATATTGGGGCCGAAATTTCAAGGTGGATTACTTCCCTTGAATACAGATGAAAACAGGCTCCAGACAACTTGAACAACAGTATTTTATTCCATGTGATTATGGACTTTCCGAATTGATTTTCCTCTGAGTTCAGTATTTTTGTGATTTTACTTTTTATATAAAAAAAGACTGCCAGCGTATGGACAAACTAAATCCATAAAATGTATGAAATTCAAATAGTACAAAAATAGCACAACATCCATCTCCAATGCGACAATGAATCCCGAATGTGTATCCCGTCGTACTTTTTAATTTTTGACATGGACATCGCATTGCATCCAAATAGTCTGAAACATTTTTATATATTAAATATATGTAGATAAAAGAATAAATGATTTATACGAATCTGATTCCTGTTGAAAAAATCTGTCTGGATCGTTTGGCACAATATATATTTATTTCTTGTCTGCAGTTTCAAAAATGCATATATTTGATTATTTCCAATTTCTGATACGAATGCGGTACGATATAAAAATCCGGATAAATTTTTACAGTATTTTATAATATCTATTTTTAAATCTAATAAATATTAAATAAAACAATAAAACACCTGATTTATGGATAGAGTTAGGGCATGCTGAAAAGTCTGATTTCTGTACAGGGAAAAAGAGGGGATCTTAAAAATTTATTTATTGAAACCCCCTTTTTTTTGCACGATCCATACATTTTAATGCATTTGAATGAGGACTTATGTTTGAAACCCCCTTGTTTAAATGGCTGGATCCACCCTTGCGGATCATATGAGTATTTGGACCAAACATGTAGGTGTATGGTCAGGACTGTTTTGGTATATACTCATATGGTCCAAGCTAAAGCGTATGGTCGAGGTATTTAACAAGTTTACAGTTTATACTTAACTCATAGATAGGTATGACCCCTCTAGCATGTCTAGTTGTCACGTCATTAAAAAGATGACATTAAAGGTATGTTTTGTCGTGCATGTGATGTCACATAAAGCTAGATATAGGGATATTGATCTTAAATAAAAGTTAATTTTTTGTAATGTTAAACTCTCTCTTATTAATTCATTTATTTGTAAAACTATATTTGGTTTGCACGTACCTTGCAAGGTCCTCATGCTCGTCAGACAGTTTTCACTTGACCTCGGCATCATTTCATGGATCAGTGAACAAGGTTAAGTTTTGGTTGTCAAGTCCCTATCTCAGTTAATGTACTATAAGCAATAGGTCTAGTTTATTCTCTGTATAGAAGGACTGTTAGGTGTACATGTCCAACTGGCAGGTGACATCTGACCTTGACCTTATTTTTATGGTTCGGTTGTTACAGTAAAGTTTTGTGTTTTGGTCTTTTTTCTTATACTTTAAGCTATAGGTCTATTGTTGGTGTATGGAATGATCGTAATTAGGTGTACATGTCTAGCTGGCAGGTGTCATCTGACCTTGACCTCATTTTCATGGTTCAGTGGTCAAGGTTAAGTTAATGAGTTTTGGTCTTTTTTTCTTATACTATATGCAATAGTCAAAAGAATTTGGTGTATGGGTATGGGTATGGGTTAGGGTTAGGGTTATTGGTGCGGACGAAAATTGTACCCATATTTTTCCAAACCGCGGGATTGCCTACCAAATGGATACCTGTGAACGTGAATTGACTACTTTTTACTGGAATTGGGTACATTTTGACGGGAATCGGATACATTTTGCGTCAAAATGGGTACAAAGTAAAAGTCCAATTTTTATCTCTTTTTTTGTATGTTCTTCAGAGTTCATTTTTTTCGTTTCATATCATTTGCAGTCGATTAAGACCAATTTGTTCGAACATATTTTTTCCGCAAAATGCCTCTAAAATTGTGATTTGGACGTATAATTATATATTTTGTCGTGATAAAAACTGCCTATTGGTGTGTTTGAATGTATTGATGTATGACACGTATATACCGTGATTCTTATATATATAATATACTTTACAAAAGCGTTATTTTTTGATTGATGTATGGATGTCCGTATGGATTGTTTGGATGTATTTTTGTATGTGTGTATGTATGTATGTATGTATGTTTGTATGTGTGTATGTATATATTGCTATATGACACGTATATACTGCGGTTTTAATATATAATATACTTTACAAAAGCGTTATTTAAATGACGATTTAATCTTGAGATAAGATGCACCTACCTTTGTTTTCCAGTCTATCGCCAAATCAGTTTGACTCGTTTGTTAGACCTGATATTGATATAGACAACACGATGTGGTATAAGTGCCAATGACATAATTCTTCATCCAAGTTTTGAAATTAAACAAATGAAGTAAAATCACAACTGAAAGCAGGCTAAACATGACCCAAACAGAAAAAAATGATTAACCATTCAAACAGGAAAACAACGGTCTAAACTTAAACAAAACAGAAACGAAAAATACCTTAAAACACTTAGAAAATAACACCGAACACGAGGCTTCTGACTTATGTATGTATGTATTTATGCATAATATACATGTATGTATGTATGTAAACATGTATGTATGTATTTATACATATTATGTATGTATGTATGTATGTATGTATGTATGTATGTATGTATGTATGTATGTATGTATGTATGTATGTATGTATGTATGTATGTATGTATGTATGTATGTATGTATGTATGTATGTATGTATGTATGTATGTATGTATGTATGTATGTATGTATGTATGTATGTATGTATGTATGTATGTATGTATGTATGTATGTATGTATGTATGTATGTATGTATGTATGTATGTATGTATGTATGTATGTTTGTTTGTATGTATGTGTACATGTATGTATGTGTACATGTATGTTTGTGTACATGTATGTTTGTATAGATATATGTTTGTATACATGTATGTATGTATATATGAAGGTGTGTATATGTGTGTGTATATATGCTTACATGTATGTATATGTGTTCGTATATATGCTTACATGTATGTATATGTGTATATACACTGGACTATCACGTTTAGTAAGTATGGATGATACTGCATCATAGAAGATTGATGAACTACGGCATCACAGAGATATAAACCAAAGTAATGGAATTGAATTTATTCTATATTTCAATATCAGTATTTTAACAAAAACAAAAATTAAACAATTTAATATAGAACCAGTTTCTCACTGCTTAAAGGTGCTTAAATAAAAATATCAAGATTTAAATTTATTCATTTCTCAAACAAAGCCACAGTCATTAGTTAACACTCTCTTACCATTTCAATATCATAACATTTTTACAAACACAAAAATAAAATAATTCAAAATAGAACCAGTTTCTCACTGCTTTAAAGTGTTTTAATAAAAATATCAAGAATCAAATTTATTAATTCCCCAATCAAAACCACAATCATGAGTGCACACTCTCTTACCATTTCAATATCATAGCATTTCTACAAATACAAAAATAAAACAATTCAAAATAGAAACCAGTTTCTCACTGCTTAAAGGTGTTTAAATAAAATATCAAGATTCAAATTTATTCATTTTCCCAAACAAAACCACAGTCATTAGTCCAAACTCCTACCATTTCAATATCATAGTACTTTTTCAAGTACAAAAATAAATCAATTCAAAATAGAACCAGTTTCTCACTGCTTAGATACGTTTAAATAAAAATATCAATATTCAAATGTATTCATTTCCCAATCAAAGCTACATTCATTAACTAACACTCTCTAACCATTTCCATATCATAGTATTTTTACAAATACAAAAATAAAACAATTCAAAATAAAACCAGTTTCTCCCACCAAACCCAAACAAAACCACAGTCATTAGTTCACACTCTCTTACCAACTAACCCTCTCCTTGTATCTTCTCTTTCTCTCCGTCTGCAGTCTGTCTGTAATCTTTTACCATATCTCTTTGCATCCTAGCTTAGACTAGAGGTTAAGCAGTAAAATGCGCCCCGCACACTACCCGACACCCTTTCCATAACCTCAGACTTTTTAATGTTTCCTTTTAGGATTAAGTCATTACACAATTCAAGTAGCTCTGACGATTCCGCGGCCTCGAAGGACCTACGGCCATGAGACTTCTTCTTCTGCTTTACTTCACATTCCTCTTGACTCTTTTCGGACTGAAACTTCTTCCTCTGTTTTACTTTACATTCCTCATGACTCTTTCCTGACGTGTTCATGTTTTCTAATTCGTTTTCACCCTATTGTTTGATGTTATCGGGTACATCATACTCAATGGTACCTGTCGAATCGTTGTCAGTGTTATCTTTGGGCCAGTGAATCGACTTCGTAATGTTCCCAAGATCACTCCCCTTAAAAATTTCCCTGCATTATGTCATGCACCACTTGATTGTCACTGTTCATTGCGGTTTGGATCTTAGTCAACTGCGTTTGATTTCCTTCCATGACCGCAGCTATCATGTTTGTAACGGGAACCGCTAGTTCTCTGTGCTGGTAGAGCGCGTAATGCCTATCCGCTGTCTCTGGGTTGTGAGTCATATGTCGAGCGAGGATTTCTCTACTAGCGGGAATTTGGGTCCTCACTGCTGTCGGGGTGGCTTTTCTTAGGCGAGTGGCAGTTACAGTTTTGTTGACTGGACCGTGGTCCCATACCCGCTGTATGCCTTTGTTTACCTAAGAACTCGTCAATAGAGACACTGTACCATCACTCTTGGGGAATGTGGTAAAGATACTTTGCTCCTTTGCAACCGGATAACCTGGGATAATTTTCAGCATTTGAATATAATCTTTCAGAAATCCATAGAGTTTTGCATTGACATGTATAACAGCTGGACCGCCTTCCAGCGTCTTGTGTTGGGCCACCTGAAATAGATGTAACAACCAATACACTATTATAACTTATTGCAGTCCGTTAAAGCATTTATGTATCCAATTATCACTGCGTTAATTGGTCACATATTTGCGTTAAATGGTAACAATGTACCAATTTACCGCTACAATGTATTGAATTAACGCATGACTGTATTCAATTAACGCTGCGTTAATTGGTCACATATTTGCGTTAAATGGTAACCATGTACCCATTTACCGCAACTATGTATTGAATTAACGCATGACTGTATTTAATTACAGCTGCATTAAATGGTCACCTATTTGCATTAAATGGTTACAATGTTCCCATTGACCGCAAAGATGTATCCAATTAACGCCGGATTGTATTCAATTAACGCAGCGTTAAAGTTGCGGTAAATGGCTACTGTGTAACCATATAACGCATATTTGTATCAAATTACCGCATGAATGTATTCAATTACCGCTTCGTTAATTGGCAACATGTTTGCGTGAAATGTTTCCTTATAGCGTCAATTGGCAACACGTTTGCGTGAAATGGCAACATTATTGCGTTAATTGGCAACAATAATGCGTGAATTGGCTAAATTGTAAAGTAAACATTTTTGAAATATGCACACGCAGAAAAGACATTTTTTAAACACTTATTAGGATTTTATTAACCTTGATAGTCGCATCATCATTGATTATTTACTGTGATGGTCCTTATGAAAATGTTTCCCACGTCATGTTTTTCATTGTTGATGTATTAGCCATGAAATGCTTTCAATCATTCTCAACAGGATATAAGATTTACTTACTGTTATAGAAATACCACCATCATCGGTTCTTCTTGCCCTGTCAATGCTGTTGATGGTTATGTTTCTCACCACCATCGGCCTTTGTGCATTTGTTTGTAAAAGTCGTAAAAGCATATAATCTCTGACGTCATAAAACGTACTTAGAACCACCTGTGTACTCTTATTGGCAATTTTTTTCTTTATAATTTGGGCGTATTTCGAACTCAGGAACATTTGGATGTCGACAGGTAGAATCATAGTTTCTACAAATGAAAAGAAAAATTATAAACAGAACACCATAGTGGGCAAGTCTAAATTACGGTTGTGAACACACTAAAGTGACTTCAAAAATGTGTGTATGTATTTGTACATTCTATCATATTTGAACACACATTTGTACAAACTTTTGTATCACACATATACACAAATTTTCATAAATGTGTTATCATTTTTTGTTGTACTGCATTATCATATGTTTGTATTTATAAAATATACTGTGTTTTTACAAACTAATATTTCAATGTAAATGAATATGTTGGAACACATACTTGGATGTATTTCCCTACACATGAAGTTGTCAATACACATCTGTATACGGGTTTATATGGTATGTATAATATATTCGATTCATTTTTACCTATTTTTTCCTGTCTCCACAACTGCCCGCCTCATATTTGCCCTTGACTTGAGTTGTTTTGCGATGATCTTTAACGATTCTCGGAATCTTTGGAATCTCTCAATATGAGTTACTAATCCCTTTTGCAGCAAATATTCTACGAAAAGGTCCATTGACGAAAGGTAACTTCTTATTGTACCTGGTGCCAGGGTTGTCATATTTTTCCCAGTCCATTCATTTAATTTATCAACAGTACAAAGATCTTGTATTGTCATCTTTGGTGTTATAAATGTCCATAATTTCTTTACTTGATGTTTATGTTGGAGAACTGTCCTTCTAGGTTTCAAATTGGGCGCAGCCTCCAAGTTGTGTAAAATTTTGTTCTTTTGGCTCTTGTTGTGCAGGTCAATAATAATCTTCCCAGGTAAAAACAGTTAGATAATCTTTAGTATGTGCAACAAAATGATGGACTTCTAAATTTTCTTCCTGACAAAAATCTAATGCGATTAAAAAAGTTTGGTGATTTTAGAAACAAAATAAACCAAATGCATGAATAATATCCATTTAAAACATAAACTAAATCAGTAAAATATACTTGGCAGAAAAAATAAATGAAGAAAAAAGAAGAATAACAAATGTTGGTGTCTGAAAGAAAAAAAAGAAAACAATCAAAGATCTTCAAATTGATGTATATAATATCACATCTATCAACATAGTATAACATCATTTAACTATTATTGGAGCTTCAGTGTGTATACTCAGTTTTAAATCGTAGTTTGTTGGAGCAAATTGAAAACTTTAATTCCATTATAATCATTATCTAGTACTTAAGGCTAATTAATTGATACACCTGTAGTGTAAAAAATAATAATCACTAAACTTGAGTCGAGACGTATTTGCTGGTGAACATTAAAAAATTATATTGACTTTGGTGCTGAAGTTTAACTTAATGTAGAATCTAGAAATAAAAAAAAAATCAGTACCTTGTTTGATATTTTCTCAATACATCAATTGTATAATATGTTAAAAATGAGAACTGTCTACTAATAAGACAATGTTTGTCTTGAAGCTGCAACGACAGCTTTTGCAAGGGTTCTAATACATCCTTCAAAAGCATTAAGCAGCAAATTACATCTTTCGATTGAAGCAGCTTCAGGTATGCCTTAGCCTTAGCTTTTGAGTCTACTGACACTCTTTCTACAGGTTCAGTTAGCTGAAATAAAAATCAAATCAAATCATACAAAACAGTTTAAATTTATTATGAAATTCTAGGAAAGAACAAACATCATTAAATAGGAAGAAACATTAAAACAGGTTCCAGATTCTAGTGATTTTTTTAATTGGTTAACCTATGATTTTATCTATCGTATGGTAAATTGTTACAATGTACAGTAAATTTATGCAATATACTGATTAAAATATGTTTCTTCTTCTTTAATTACAGATTATTTCTTTACCATGTTATATTACAACTATCTAATATCAGGAAATCTGAAGTTTAAAATTTATTTGTAAATTTTATTAACAAGTTAACCTGTCCGAGATGTGCAACAATAAATCTGTATGAAGTTATAACACTTGAAATAGATCTCAAAGAATGCCCTATCCATCTGGTACCACCGGTCCTACTTGGTATTAACAGCTTGTCAGTTTTTGTTTTTAATGCATCAAAGCTTCTTACTAACATAGCACGATTAAGAGCACTGTTATGATAAAAGTAGTACAGCCCCATACATAAGACAGTTACTGATTTGTCATACAGTTTAATTTTTTTGGTAGAGTCCTTTAATGCCAGTTCCAACCTATGGGCCATGCAATGTAAAGTTAACATAGATGGCTGATCATTTCGTAACAGTGCGCCAACACCAGCTCTGCATCTAACCATAACACTGGCTCCATCACATGCTAATGCTACAGTTTTATTTATAACATCAGCGTACTCCAGACCAAGATTCTCATGTACAAGTTGTTTGATACCAGAAACAATGTTTTCTGCATTGGCTTTTTTCAGTATTGTGAACACCTAAAAATAGAATTGCCACTTTACCAGCAGCAGCAGTTCGCAAAGACCACATCTCCTGTTCTTTTACAGATGCATCACAGGACCCATCACCAATGAGACACATAAACTGACTTTCCTTTATGACTGCTGTTACTTTATTGAATTCAACCTCAGCAATTGCATTAATAAACATTTTGGCCGAAACAACATTTCTATAAGTTTGTCCAATGCTCAAACCCTTCATCTCATCTAACTGACACAGCCATAAAAAATCTGATATGGGTCTGTTATTTTTTACCATACCATGATATTTTCTAAACATTTTACTAAGCTTTTCCAAATTTTCCGCGTTCAATGTTTTTAATATTTTAAATGCATCAGAGTCAACATTTGATTCCGACTTTGCTTTAGCTATGGCTGCTGACTTTTCGATTTTTCATGTTTTGTGACACTGTCGAGTTTATAACTGTTACAACCACTAACAAATGTATTTGAGGTAGGGTCTCCATATTTCTGACATACGGAACAAACCATTCCTTTTTCCGGTGAATTACTCAACCATGGCCTGTCCTGTTCCCATTCTGAATGGTAGGAGCGTACACGTTTAGTTTTGTCATAATCACGATGATAATCAGCTTTTTCTTCTGGCGTTTTTAAACTACGTTTTTGTGGAAAATCAACACCTTTTATATACCTCCACATAATTTGATAATATTGACAATGTTCAAAAGGAAGTATAATAACACCAAAAACAAGCGAAGTCGTAACCGGAATAACTCCCGGAATCAGTTCTGCATTGTTAAGAAGTATGAACAAACAAAGGAATTTAGATATTTAATAACAAACAACTTACTTCTTGGATTGTTTAAATCAATTTTAATAGTAAATGACGATCTTTTGAAAATTTCTATTACTTTGATGTCAATAGACATGGTAAAATTCATCGATTTTCCGCATCGAAATCATGACTTATCCGAACGGGTTCCGTTTATTAAAATGACTTCAGTTACTGGTTTCCTGAACTTTACTCTAATTTTCCCGCTTTGAGATAAGGCAATCAGATTATTGTCTGGGAACAGTTTTTATTTTACATCACGGAAAAAGGGTAAACATTATGTATATGGGTTCACACTTATCATAAATGAAATTATAATTTTACTTACGAATTTCTTCCGTTAGAATAACTGTTCGTCTTTGTTTAACTCTCTTCTTCATGAACTTTCTCAGGATTTTAATGTGTTCTACCTTTCTTCTTGCGCACTCCATATCCTCTTTTCTGAAGAGTTTAGTATCCATCAGAAATTCTAATGCTCTTGTTAGAGAACCTAAGCTCGATAACAAGGACCCCGGAGCCATTGTGTCAAGATGATCAATCAGCCATCCATTTGTGGCCGATCTATCAAGTAATGTCTCTAAGGCCATCCTTGGGGATATTTTCTTGAAGATAACCATTGCCTGCCTCACGTGTTGTGAGGAGGTTGTGTC